>NC_051132.1:2281826-2299826 GCF_014839805.1 Manduca sexta | reverse complement strand
ATTTTAATATTTGCTCCGATCTAGAGAATAAATTAATTAAGATAAGTTATATGTAAGCCTGTCAAAAGAATCTGATTGGTCCATTTCGGAGTAAATACAAAAAAGTGATTGCGCTAATTTATTGGAAACGTCGGATTGAAAACCCAAAAATAGATTGCTGTATGAAATAAATCTACAGCACAATCTGATTAAACGTTACGACCTCTTCAATCTATAAGGTTTATAAAATATCGAATTAATAATCTCGTCCAATGGTTATACATGTTTAAGAATAGTTAGAATATTTATGACTAGACGGCCCTTTATAATAACACATGGTTGATATGTGCCATAATGTTAAATATTTTTTTTTGTTTTATGATCATGCTTCTTATTCTGGTCACAAAATCCAGAATTAGGATTTATACGTTCAATTTGTTCGTTGTGCTGATCTAGGATGCGAATATTTTTAATTTATGCTCTAGATATGAAGAAACTTAAGAGCTAAAGGCAAGCCAAGATATTTCGTAAGCATTTGTGACATTTAGTTTCACTGAAATGTAAATTTTGTTTCAACTCTAATACAATTTAAGGAAATTAATACTTATATTCAGTTGTAATTAAAATATTTAATACATCTTTCGTTTCACTATAATTATTATGTGTTTATAACTAGGTGTTGCTCGCGGCTTCGCCCGTGGAAAAGCCTTTCCTGCTACAAAAATCCCTAAATCTACTATCTAGTGCCACTTGTACCTACTTACAATTAAAATATTTCCCACGTCAGTAAAATAACTGGGATGATAAAAAGTAGTCTATATCTATGTTCATCTGGAGCGTAGTCTACCCGATTTCCACACTTCATTAAAATCCATTCAGTGGTTTGTGCGTTGAATTCTAACAAACATTCAATCATTTTTACGAACAAGCAACAAGATAAAATAGCAATATCTGTTCTTTTGTTATTGCTAAAAGTTTTTAAAACGGTCGCTTTCGAAAACAATAACATATTATCAATATTAAGATTACGAAAATTTCTTTGTTACTAATCGTAAAAGCAGGTTGATGATGTTACATTATTTTAAGAATCTACATCCATCAGTGCAATTATTTTCAGTACACGAACCTCCCTGTGTGAACTAAACTGTACTGAAGATTCGAATTTCGAAAAGTCAAGTTGAAAATATCTCAAATAGAGATGGCGCTAAAATAAACAGACACATTTTTATAATTTTTTTTTTAAATAAAATCCATAAAATCAATTCTTTTTATTAATTTCCATCAGTAATGGTCATAGACAAAGAGTCAGGTTCGTAGTTATGATCGATAACACGGGTTTCAATAATGTTTTTGTACACGAATGCAGACTTGCGCGCAGTTCGCTTGCGAGCAGGGTCGTTAAAATCCACTTCGTAAAGACCATAGCATTCCCTGAAATAAAGAAATATACTAATAAAACACTTATTTGAAATAGAAATCCTGAATGATTAAACGGATGATTTGTCATGAACAAAACTTTTCTGATGATCCTGTTATTTACAATTTGATTTTCGAAGGCGATATAGATTCAATTGATGTTACCTAGAATTTTAAAATACAAATGACTATAAATATAAGTATATGACATAGTTTCCCGCGTTCGTCATCCCGAAACATTAGATTTAAAGTCAATATAACATAAGAAATATATTTTTCGGTGCAATTTTATTTAAATTACCCAGCAAATTTTATTGCTAATTATCAGGAAGAATAGCCAGCAACCAACCTACGAACTAACTACCCCAAACCATACGCATGCGAGCACGCACGTTCCAAAACAAATCAACTCACGTATATCCCTCCATCCATTCAAAATTGTCCATTAGACTCCAAGTAAAATATCCCTTGAGATTAACACCGGCTTCTAAAGTATCTAGAACGCTCTCTAACGCCGCTCTGTAATATGCGATTCTACGGTCATCAATCAGTCCACTGCCAGGTGATTCCGACCAGCCATTCTCCATGATGTATATGGTTAGATCCTTATATTTTGAATTTAGGTGAGTGAGGGCGTTGTATATGCTGTTTGGCGTAAGCTGAAATTATACGAAGGAAGGTTTCGGTTAGAGTATGGCTTGGTATCTATAACAAGATGGTTGTAGTTTGTTTGCAACGTTTTGACAAGGTTATCTGAATGTCACTTTAATTCACATTGTTCCATAAAGTTGGTGAAAGTTCCCGATTCCTTTGGTGTATGGACACTAAAGGACTCGTGAACGTAGTGATTGTACGAATAAATAAATCCTTTTTAAGATGAAAAAATCCAGTTTAAATAATTTTCTAGCCTGACCCGGGATTCGAGTCCAGGACCTCAGGGTGGTAGTAGTACATGTCCCGCATACGCATTGAAACTACGCCACCGAGCCAGTGATCGTATATTAAACGACAGACATGCAAGTAGATGTAAGTTATTAAGTCTGTTTCGTCTATGCAGAAGTTGAGCAGTTTATTTTAATTCAACCTTGCGATAATATAATGATAATAATAATACCAGCCCTGTAATATATACTGTCCTACTGCTGGGCATGGGCCTCCTCTACTACTGAGAGGGATTAGTCCTTAGTCCACTACGCTGGACTAGTGCGGATTGGCAGACTTCGCACACCCTAAAAATTTACAAAGAAGATATATCATTAATGAGTATTAGTTGCTTACTCTGAGCCAAGAAGACGCTGCAACCGGCCAATCCGGAGACACGTACACGCCAACATCAATATCGTCGTATATCGACGGCACCGGATAAATTGTTGTCTTATACTCATCTGAAGCACTTATCAAAACACCGGTGTAGTGGTTTACGCCGAAAAAATCAGCTGATCCTTTTACAAAAGTCTTCTCATCTTCAGTAAAGACGGGCAATCGGGACTTGGAATATCCTTGACTGGCGCTTTTTGCTGCTACTCTGTCCACCAGTTCTTTCGGGAAGCCTCCTTCTTCGGAGAATATAGGGTTTGCGTACAACCCCCACTACAAATAAAGATTATTTTACTAGCAGTGGTCAAGAAAGGAAATTTAGTTTACAGAATTACAAGTTTTGAATTTAGATCTATTCTAATATTATGCAAGTCGATTTAAATGGAAATAATAAATTTAAATAGGATTTGCGCCATTTTACCCTAGTTTAGAGTTTAAAGGTTACTTAAAAGCAAACCTCAGCTTGTCGTCTGAGTTCAGCAGCGAACTCGTCTTCTTCGGAGTCGGTGAGAGGTCCGAACCAGTTGACACTGATGGTGATGCCGCACTCGCCGCCCTGACTCGCTTTGAACTCGTTGTTGTAGAGGTAGTATGCCTTAGCATGAGCAATGACAAGGTTTTTGGCGCAGATGTATGTACCTACAGCAGTGGCGTTAAGTATAGGCGCTTTTAAAGTGGTACCATAACCTTGGTAGCAGATCTCACGAGGCTCGTTAAATGTTAGCCAGAACTTCACTCTATCGCCAAAGTTTTTGTACACAACCCTTGCGTAGTCCTCAAACCAGTCAGTTATCAGAGGGTTGGCAAATCCGCCTAATTCTTGTAGTTTTTGAGGCAGATCCCAGTGATATAATGCCACCACAGGTGTGATGTTGTATTTGATCATTTCGTTAATGAGGTTATTGTAGTAGTTGATGCCGGCTTGGTTCATTTCATTGGCGAAGCCCGTGGGGAGGATCCTGGACCAGGAGAGAGAGAAGCGGTATGCGTCCAGTCCCAGCTCGCGCATCATCTCCACATCACGTTTGTAATTGTGGTACGAATCAGCAGAGACATCACCATTACTCTGATCTTTGATCACAGTTGGATTGGTATGCGTCATGTAATCCCAGATATTTTCACCTTTTCCTGGAAAATACTTTATAGAATAAGTCTGTATCTTGAGTGATACAGAGAAAGATAACATTCGATTCGATATGCAACTAGCACAAGCGTCATTCACAGTAATAGCACAATAATCTTATTTGAAATCTTAGTGAAGTTCTATCTTACCATCTTCGTTCCAGCCTCCTTCAATCTGGTAGGCGGCTGTAGAACACCCGAACAGGAAGTCTTCTGGGAAGTGCCTCTCATGCGCCTTAGTGACGACGAGGCAGCTGACTGCCATAAAACTAGAATATAAAATAGAAATATAGAAATAAAACAATTTTTCGAACTTTTTCGTGGTTTTATATAAAAATGGCGATATCATGTCTTTCTCCCGACGTTTTATAGACTTTGGAGCCTTCAAGATCATCTGAAGAAAATGCTTCATATACTAAAACATACAAACTTACCTTGTCCAAATCAACATTATGCTGCAAAGTTGCTTTTCTTCACTGCTAAATAGACTGCAGTCCAAATTCCAAAGAGATGCAATGTGCTTCTAGACAGGCCCGGCTTTTCTAGGAGTTTCATAACACTATGTACAATCTAATGTTATGGTATGTCCCTCATAGGAAGCATTTAACAATTGAATGTTTTTACATTACCAAGCACGCCCATTTTATGAGATTCTTATCTTTTTCTCAAGATTTTAACATTATCACTTCGAAAGTGTATTTATGTTGTCAAATTGTATATCGTCAGTTGAAATAAGAATTAATGTAACCGTAAAAATGAAAAAATTGAGCTATAAACAAGATGGATTTTTTATTATATACGTCCTACAATAAATCTAAAACAACATACGTGACTGCCTTGAAAACTGTGTGATAAGTCACAAAATATAAATAAATCGTGGCATAAATATTAAATTGACTAATTTATAGACTGTATTTGTTATAGTTACATTATAAGTATCAATATTTTTTTCAAAACATGTTAAAGTAAGATGAAATGACACGATTTTTCATTAGCGCCATATACTATCTTTTAAACTTTGATAGCATGCCCCATACGAAATCTTTCAGATGAACAAGGCTATTTTGAGAAAATTACTTTAAACTGCACTGGAGCAGCATACACGCACAAAAAGTTATGACTCTTCCTGTGAATTCGTTTTTTGGCTCTCTTACATAATTCGTTCGTGGCGGTTACAGCAACACATCTTTCCGCTGACGATAAGAATGAGGTAAGTTTTTGGCGTGACGAATACGCAAAACTGCACCATCCTTATCGCATCTAGATGAAATGATTACAAATTTAAGTGACTCTTAAGTGTACCTAACTGCAAGGCTACGTCAGTCTCTTTTATAATGTTACTTTAAATTTACTAAGTAAGTATTGGATGTTACTTGCGAGTAAGTAGTAGTAAGGGTTGCGGCCCTGCCTGCATAAAAGTTCTGGAGCTAAGGTTTCATTGGGACATATTTTCGGGATAAAATTTAGTCAATATTAAATTGAATTGCCTCTGTGCTAAACAAAGAGTTCTTCTGCACCTACGTCAGAATCAGCAGTGGCACACAATTTATGACACAAAGCGGTTAAGCTCGGCGAGACTCAGGAAAAACGATTTTGTTTATCCCAAAACGAAATTAATCAAATGGAATGATAGAGAGGATCTTGTAAATATAATAGAATTATGACACCCGTTGTAATTTCTCTATAATTCATATTTTTTAAAACAATGATTCAACATATCTCCGTCTACGCACATCCAGTATGATTATATCGACTGCCGATCGACATAATCATGACATGGGTAATCATCTTTCGTCAGTCGACATTCCATTGGACACTCCACTTACCATCAGGTGCAGTGGGGTCGCTTTGTTCATTCGTTTTTGCATCATTACGCTGCAATATCGTAGAAATAAAATCGGGTGGCTCAATATTGTAAATAACGGTCGAGAAGTACCTTTACTTACTAGAAATTTGATTTCAAGCGATCTAAAGTGTATACCCAAGCTAATTTTCCATGGGTTTAAATGTTACTTACTTCATATAAGTTGACTAGCCTTTGCTCGCGTCTTGCCCGCCTGATACAGTTTTTCGGGATAAAATTCCTAGGATAGAAAGTAGTCTATGTCTTATCCTAGGGAATCAAACTATCTCCAAATCAAATTTCATATAAATCCGTTGGGTAGCTTTTGAGTTTATCGCTTTATATATTTTTTAGATATTTTTATAGGAATAATTCCGTCATACATGATTGTTGTGCAATTTTAACCGTTTTTGCAGCGCACGCAACGAAAGCTCTCAAATGGAATAAATTTTATAAATTTTTGCATCATTTTTCATGAACGCTCCGATCCTATTAGTCTTAGCGTGATGTTGTATAGCCTTATAGCCTTCCTCGATAAAAAATGATCTATTCAACAATAAAACAATTTTTCATTTCGACCCAGTACTTAGTTTCTGAGATTAGCGCGTTGAAACAAACTCTTCAGCTTTATATAATAGAATTGATATAGAGTTATATTGACACATATTATTTAACCCTCTCATGTATGCTAAAGATAAGATACAATGCATTTACCGTTGCGAGTGATAATGGCCTTTTATCACTCTTATAATAGGAGATATTGCCTTTAATCCTCAATACTAAGATAGTGTGTAATGCATAATTCAGTAGAGTAACAAGTAAATGTAAACAACATGCCGCTAATTTAATTATTTAATTTATTTTATAGATTAAAGGGCCTTATTCCGTCTACGGAAGCGAATTCGTCTTCTTGCAATTATCAACGTTCTAATCAATGGAAACCTTTAACCGTATAGGTAAATACTGCCGTGCTAAGCTCAAAAGCGGTATTTCAAAAAAATCTAAATCTTGAATTTTATGTCGTCCGCTAGCTTAATTAAATTGAATTGATTCATTAGATAGTATTGCTATACCTATCCAATGACTTTACCTAAATAATGGTATTTTGATTAGAACTTGATAAAAAAACCTAAACAGAGTATCTCTTACATACAAAACTATAAAACTATATTTGCAAAACTTCGATTATCTCGAAATAAGGTTTCCCTGATATACCGCTTTTGCGTTTAGCACGTCAGTATAGGGGATTTTCGACTCTATTATACGGGTATCAAAGCTATCCAGCGAATGGAACGTCCGTTAGTACGAAAAGATGGTTTCGCCCTGACGGCATAAGACCTACTGACCCTAATTGACTGGAATTAAAATAAAACACAATATTTCTAATTCATAACGATAGTGTATTGATTTACATTTGTCCTGAGTTCGTTATTCTTTAATTTAAAATTCTATTTTTATAATCAGTGTCCCTCGTCTATGGTCATCACTAGAGATGGAGGATTGTAGCTATGGTCTATGGTGCGGGTCCTCAAGATCTCCTTGTAAACGAAGGCGGACTTGCGAGGGGTGCGCGTGCGCTCTGGACTGTTGAAGTCTACCTCGTACAGGCCGAAACGTTCCCTACAAATAAAAAATGGATACCATGGTAAAGAGGAGAAAGTAAACTGTTATTGTTGCTAATTATAGGATACTAGCTTTGCCCGCGGCTCCGCCCGCGTTATAAAGTTTTCAGGCTAAAGTTTTCCGTTATAAATGTAGTAGTTTACCGGGAGCCTATGTTCTTCCCAGGGTCTCAAACTGTCTCCATACCAAATTTCATCTTAATACGTTGGGTAGTTTTGAGTTTAACACGTTCAGACAGACAGATGCAGCGGGGGACTTTGTTTTATAATATATTTTTTAGAACTTTTAAAGTGGAACAATCCCGTCATACATCATTATTGCATAACTTTAACTTTAACCCGCAGCGCAGGCAACGGAAGCTCTCAAAACTTATAATTTTCCCCGTTTTTGCAACATGTTTCATTACTGCTCCGCTCCTATTGGTCATAGCGTGATGATATATAGCTTATAGCGGTCCACAAATAAAGGGCTATCCAACACAAAACGAATTTTTCAGTTGAAACCGGTTGTTCCTGAGATTAGCCATTACTGCTCCGCTCCTATTGGTCATACCGTGATGATATATGACTTTGAGCACTCCATAAACAAAGGACTATTCAACCCAAAAAGAATTTTTCAGTTCGAATCGGTAGTTCCTGAGATTAGCCATTACTGCTCCGCTCCTATTGAATATAGCGTGATGATATATAGCCTATAGCACTCCACGAACAAAGGGCTATCCAACGCAAAAAGAATTTTTCAGTTTGTACCGGTAGTTCCTGAGATTAGCCATTACTGCTCCGCTCCTATTAGGTATAGCGTGATGATATATAGCCTATAGCACTCCACGAACAAAGGGCTATCCAACGCAAAAAGAATTTTTCAGTTTGGACCGGTAGTTCCGGAGATTAGCCATTACTGCTCCGCTCCTATTGGGTATAGCGTGATGATATATATAACCTATAGCACTCCACGAACAAAGGGCTATCCAACACAAAAAGAATTTTTCAGTTTGGACCGGTATTTCCTGAGATTAGCCATAACTGCTCCGCTCCTATTGGGTATAGCGTGATGATATATAGCCTATAGCACTCCACGAACAAAGGGCTATCCAACGCAAAAAGAATTTTTCGGTTTGAACCGGTAGTTCCTGAGATTAGCGCGTTCAAACAAACAAACAAACAAACTCTTCAGCTTTATATCTATACTTCTATACTATTATATAAAGCTGAAGAGTTTGTTTGTTTGTTTGTTTGTTTGTTTGTTTGTTTGTTTGTTTGTTTGTTTGAACGCGCTAATCTCAGGAACTACCGGTCCAAATCGAAAAATTCTTTTTGCGTTGGATAGCCCTTGGTTCGTGGAGTGCTATAGGCTATATAATCACGCTCAACCTAATAGGAGTGGAGCAGTAATGGCTCATCTTAGAAATACCGGTCCAAACTCGAAAAAATTCTTTTGCGTTGGATAGCCCTTTGTTCGTGGAGTGCTATAGGCTATATATCATCACGCTATACCCAATAGGAGCGGAGGTAATGGCTCATCTCAGGAAATACCGGTCCAAACTGAAAAATTATTTTTGCGTTGGATAGCTCTTTGTTCGTGGAGTGCTATAGGCTATATATCATCACGCTATACCCAATAGGAGCGGAGCAGTAATGGCTAATCTCAGGAACTACCGGTCCAAACTGAAAAATTATTTTTGCGTTGGATAGCCCTTTATTCCTGGAGTACTATAGGCTATATATCATCACGCTATACTCAATAAGAGCGGAGCAGTAATGGCTAATCTCAGGAACTACCGGTCCAAACTGAAAAAATCTTTTTGTGTTGGATAGCCCTTTGTTCCTGGAGTGCTATAGGCTATATATCATCACGCTATGACCAATAGGAGCGGAGCAGTTATGAAACATGTTGCAAAAACGGAGAAAATTATTAGTTTTGAACCCTGGGAAGAACATAGGCTCCCGGGAAACTACTACTTTTATAACGGAAAACTTTAGCCTGAAATACTTTATAACGCGGGCGGAGCCGCGGGCAAAAGCTAGTAATAGTATATAGAAGTATAGATTTGTATGCGGTCGGAAAACGATTTCCGACACAAAGTATAAAACTCGCCTAAATTGCCGACGTAAATATCGCGTTCCGGGATTAACTTGTATTTATCCCGTTTTAAACAGGCCGGCATAATAATGTCGACTAACGAGACATAGTCATCTTTCGTTGATGCTCTATCTGGTCACCATTCTATGTATCATCCTGCATAATGAAGGCATTTTGCCGTACCCAAATAAAAATATACTAACGTATATCCTTGATTCCACTCGAAGTTGTCCATGAGACTCCAGGTCATGTACCCTTTGAGATTAACTCCTGCATCCAGAGTGTCCAACACGCTCTCGAGCGTGGCGCGATAGTAGGCGATACGGTCGTCATCCTGCAGGCTATCAGTCGGGTTGTCGGACCAGCCGTTCTCGGTGATGTAGAACACTGGGTTGTTGTACTTTTTGGCCAGATGCGTGAGGGCGTTGTAGACGCTGTTGGGAGATAGCTGGAGACGAAATGTCGATCATTATTGGTCACAGTACGAATTTGGAATTATATCGTCAAGTTCTAGAAACGTGTTGAACGTTATAGTGGACTTAAAAGGGGAAAGCCTTTTTTAATAGCGTTTGCTATGATGAAATAAATTATACATTGACTCCCTCCTAGCCGAATTTCGACCGCGGAGGAAAAATCTCCCCGTAGATCAGCCAGGTACCTAAAAGAGATTACAGTGCACGAGTGTGTGCGCAATACACAGGTATACTCTGTACCTCACAGTCCGGTGAGACGGCAATCCGGCAATTATAATCAAATTGCAATCCGGCATGACCGGACAGAGATCAGTTGCCGGACAGATTTTTGTTGATATAATGAGGAATTTTAATAAGTCGTACCACTAGCCATGATGAAGCTGAGGGCTTCCACTCCGGAGGAACCTAAGAGCCGATGCCAATGTCGTCCCAGAGCGAGGGTACGGGATGCTGCTCGATGTACTGCGTGGCGGAGTTCAGGCTCCCGGAGTAGTGGTTGACGCCGAAGAAGTCTGATGCTCCTTTTACAAGTTCCTTCTCTTCGTCAGTGAATTCTGGCAATCGGGACCGCGAATAGTCTTGCTGTGCGCTCTTTTCGGCAATACGAGCTGCAATCTCTTTAGGGAAGCCGCCCTCGGCAGAGAAAATGGGTTCCGCATAGATACCCCACTGAAAATATAGATTAGTTTTTGTTACCTAATTATAATCAAATTGCAAATAAATTCATCAGAAACAGCCATAATAGTCTTTGTATTTATTCGCAGATATAATATTTAGATCCTGTGTAACAAACTTTGGATAATATTCGGAAATAACACCAACCTCAGCTTGTCGTCTGAGTTCAGCAGCGAACTCGTCTTCTTCGGAGTCGGTGAGAGGTCCGAACCAGTTGACACTGATGGTGATGCCGCACTCGCCGCCCTGTCTCGCTTTGAACTCTTTGTTATAGAGGTAGTATGCCTTAGCATGAGCAATGAGGAGATTTTTAGCGCAGAGATAAGTACCGACACCAGTGGCGTTGAGTATTGGCGCCTTGGTATCGGAACCGTAACCTTCGTAGCAGATCTCTCGAGGCTCGTTGAATGTGATCCAAAACTTGACTCTGTCGCCGAAGTTCTCGAACACCACCCTCGCGTAGTCCTCAAACCAGTTGATGATAAGTGGGTTCGCGAATCCACCCAACTCTTGCAGTCTCTGCGGTAGGTCCCAGTGGTACATTGTCACCAAGGGTTGAATGTTGTATTTGAGCATTTCGTTAATAAGGTTGTTGTAGTAGTTGATGCCGGCTTGGTTCACTTCATTGGCGAAGCCCGTGGGGAGGATCCTGGACCAGGAGAGAGAGAAGCGGTACGCGTCCAGCCCCAGCTCGCGCATCATCTCCACGTCGCGTTCCACGTGGTGGTACGAGTCGGCGGCGACGTCACCGTTGCTCTGGTCTGTAATTATTGTCGGGTTGGTGTGCGTCAAGTAATCCCAGACATTTTCGCCTTTACCTGTAATGAATTGAAAAATCAGGGAAATCCGTGGAACCACCTTCATTTTTTGTTTACTTTCTATCTAGCCAAGTGCTATGTCTCTCATACCGCTTAACAAAGTTTTTACCTAAGCCCGCGATGCCTCTAATTTTTATGTTACCCTGGTAACGTCAGGAAAACTTGTCACTTAGCATGTTCCCTTCTAATGCCTAATACTAAATCTATATATATAAAAATGAATTGCTGTTCGTTAGTCTCGCCAAAACTCGAGAACGGCTGAATGGATTTATCTTATCTTGGTCTTGAATTATTCGTGGAGGTCTAGGGAAGGTTTAAAAGGTGAGAAAAATTCGAATAATTGCCGGGAAAATCCTCAAAACAGCATTTTTCTATTTCCCATACAAACGTTTTCTAACTAATACGTAGAGTCAATTTGAGCTTTATTGCTATTGTATAAAGTTCACTGTTGTCTAAGCAATGTAGGTGTGTTCCTAACATCAAAGCAGTGTGCGTTGGAGCACAGAATATAATAATGTAATGTCGCGTTCTGAAACTCAACAAAAGTGATATCGCGGACCCGACTAAATTGAACAGTCACATAATTTAATATATCATTAGTTATTTAGTTGGATTCACGATATTATTTCTTTTGTTTTACTTTAAAATGCATGTTTTCGTTATGGACAATTTTTGAGCTACTTTTGCATATCTATACTTATAATAAATCTGTAGAGAGGTCAATTCTGTACATGAAATATATTTCCAAAATAACTGGGGGTGATTAGGGATCGATACTGATTTGCCAAAAATGCAATTAGTAAAATTTTTGTCTGTCTGTCTGTATAACCGTTATAGAAACAAAAACTACTCGACGGATTTTAACTTAACTTGGTACAATTATTTTTCATACTCCTGAGCTGGTTATAGTATACTTTTCATCACGCTACAATTAATAGGAGCATAGCAGTGATGGAAAATGTTGGGAAAACGGGAGAAGTTACTCCATTTTTTAAGCTTCCGTAATTTCGTGTGCAACCTTAATGGTTAAAAGTTCCTTCGATTTCACCAGGATCCCATCATCAGACCCTGACCGGACAATCGGACCACCTGCATACCACCATAAATTAAAAAAACATCCCGACAAATTGAGCACCTTCTCCATTTTTGAAACCCGAAATCCACGCGGGCGAAGCTGCGGGCGGAAGCTAGTAGATTAATAAACTTTTGATGTCGTTACCATCTTCATTCCAAGCTCCTTCTATCTGGTAAGCAGCAGTAGCGCAGCCGAAGACGAAGTCATCTGGAAACTTCCTCGCCTGCTTCTCTGTTGCTGCATGGCAGCATACCGCCACTAAACTGCAAGAATTATAATATTTTATCAATATTATTCAAGAAAGAAAAAACGGTGACACCCTCGTGAAACGGTTCAGGACCGGCAAAGTAGATGGGAGAAGGCCTCGTCGATACAGAGCAATGCTGGTCTGATGAGATCCTCACCAGTTTTGACTGTACATTGTACAGTCAAAACACAATAAAAGTAAAGAGAGATAAAGCATATAGCTCGGAGTGTATTCTAAAAAGTAAGTACTTATGTCGCGTTCCGAGATCAGCTTGTGTATATCAGGTTCCAAAAGGCCGGCATAATTGTGCCGACTGTTAAGGGCCAATCATCTCTCGTCAGTCAACATTCCATGGGACACCACTCCACTTGCCGTTCCCAAAAAAAACAAACAGAGAAAATAAAAATTAATTTATATTTTGAGATAGATAACGAAAACATCGAGCTTTTTTTTATTTATTTATCGGTTTATTGGGTCACTCTCATGACTCTGGGATGATAAAATACGACTCGTACGTACTCGAGTGTTACGTTTATTGACACTAAATCGATCGCTATGTACCTTCCTACCATTCTTACGGTCCGATTTAGCTTATCATAATATTGTTCCTGTTAAAACTATATCGATAAACATTGAAATGTAATAGCGAGGGCGACTCCTAGCCGGCCATCGCCATACAAACCACCACACTCTCACAGTGACTCTTATGAAACACAATAGTGAAACACTAAAAAAAAACATTAAAATGTCAACTTGAAAACACAAACAACGTACCACAACTACATTACAGACTCCTTATATTTAACACCAAAACCACACGAACGAGTCTCTGGACTCTGACCCTCGTACTCACCTCAACACAAGCACGAGCTTCATGTTGATGCAAAAATAACTGTTATACATCGCTTAAATACAAATTTATATCTGCATGTGGCCGTTATCAGTACTGCCGGAGATCTGCCCACTTCACACTTTAGATTTACCTCGCTTAGCTTTTGGCTCGCGGTTTCGCCCGTGTGAGGGTTTTCCAGGATAAATTTTCTATATTTTTTTCCCGGAATAGAAATTAGTCATGTCCTCCCGAGGTTGCAAACTATGTCGCTACCAAATTTCATAAAAATCCGTTGGGTAATTATGAGTTTATCGCTTTCTAACAGGCACACAGATGCGGCGGGGGACTTTGTTGTATAATATATTTTTTTGATTTTTTTTAAGAGAATTAATACATATTTGTTGCAACTGTTGACACAGCGCACGCAACGGAAACTCTTAAAAGTAATAAATTTTCGCCGCTTCGCCTCTATTGGTCATAGCGTAATGTTATATAGTTCATAGTCTTCCTCGATAAAGGGCTATCGAACATTTAATTTTAGGTAGCCCATTTATCGAAAATTCTTTTAATAAAAGTTTTTTCAATTCGAACTAGTAAAATTGGCGCGTTCAAACTAATAAACAAAATCTTCAGCTATATATAATAGTATACAAATAATAAATAATATTAATAAGTAAAAGTAAGAAGTATGATAAGAATATATTATGGCAACCTCCATAGGAATTTTAAAGGGATTTTTAATTGAAGAGCCCGGGGCCTCGGCTTGGGAGAAATCTATAGAAATTGTAAAAAAATATTAAATTTAACTTTTATAATTTTTATACATGTCCATTAAAAATAACAATGCATATAAAAATATTAAAAATGATGTCAAAACATCTGCTTTGACATGTAACTACGATATGGATATTTGATTAATGATTGTGTTCGTGGCGAAGTTGGATGGTGGTTCGATCCCCGGGTCGGCTAAAGAGTGATATTGGATTTTTTACTCAGCATTAATACAGAGTCAGGAATTTGTGCCCGATATGGCGACAAGCTTGCCTCCTATCCAATGACTAAATATAAAGAGGACAGGCCTCAAAAGTTAGCTATATGAATAAGTTATATTTATGTTAGGAAATCGACGCAGAATTGTCAATATATATGTCTATCTCTTTTACTCAAAGCTTATTTGGAACGCAACAAAAAGACAAAAATAATTGCTTTCTTCGCATATGGGACTATTTCGTTTACTTCAACACACTGGGACCGCCTTGCGGCAGAAACGCCATTTATTGCAGGCCAGTCAGCAAGTACATGTAGTGTCAGACGATGTAAACAAATCTTCATAAATATTGAATTTAAAGTAATATAATCATATTCTCAATTGTTCAGTGTGTTTATTAGTGTGTTTGTTAAGTTTCGAAAATGACTCAGTGTTGTGTGAAAGGATGCAAATCGAATTCACGCAAGAAAGACCCCGAAATATCTTTTCATAGGTTAGTAACTGTTTTTTTTATCAATTAAAATGATATGTGGATCTGGTTTGTTAAGCTTTGGACCCTTTTAGGCGTGATTTATACACATTAAAATCATTATGTTTGTTTACACACGAGCTTAGGGATGGGTGGATTTGTTTAGAAATTATTGATATCGATATTTTAACAGACGCCCGTTTATCAGTTACGGTTTTTGTCTTTGAAAGAATGTTAGAGCACACATCAATATTGTATTATCCAGAACGACAAACTAAGTGAAATTAGAATATTTTTTTAGATTACCTAAAAATTTTAAAACCAAGGCAAAATGAATTGAGAATATTGAGCGACGTGATTGGAATCCTACACCAAATACATATATTCGTTCTTTACATTTTGAGAAGATATGCTTAAATCACACGTTTAATTAACGCGAGTAAAGATAACTGTTTTCCAACAATATTCCCGATAAGTAAAATAGTAATGATTATTATACTTCACCTAATAGTAATATTACTTTAATATATTGTTATGAATAAAATTAGAATTGTTACACAAAAGAATAGATAAACATAAAAGAAACAACATAATGATGAAATGTAAGATATATTTTTACAATTGGCGGTCTTATGTTTCGAGCAACCTTTGCATGCACGGAAATAGATACGTAATCATATTGTTGTTATTGCAAATAATTATTATAATTGATTATCTTAACCACCATCTTTACGCTCATTGATTTTAGTTTGCTGAAACATAGTTATGTTTCTCGATCAAAGAGCATAATAATAAAATAAAATAAAACCAACCAAATAATTGCTGACTACGCTATGTTATTCCATTTATCATGTATTAAGTAAATATGTTAATCTGTAACTTAAATTTTTAGCAAGGAATAGTGCAACATACCAATATAGATCAAACACAACTGGATGTTTGTCACAACAGGTACTGCTTTGTTTAACAATTGTTACTTATAAATCAGTTTCAGTTTGTTTGTTTATATTATGGTTTGTTATATTTATATTATGGTAGAACCTAACCCTTTTCGTATTTGATCTTTTTTGGGCTTGTTTGTCTCTCTTTTAATTCTTCGATGTCGATACAAAATTTTCGGTACTAGCATATCACCATTGTAAGGGGCGGAGTCGACGCCATTTTATGCATTAAATGTGCCGCATGTCACGTGACCATATTACCCATCCTCTATACTCTTTAATCATTGCTTCTATCACATCATGGGACGGAATATACAGAACGGGAAGTAGGTAAACCAGTTGCGTCTCTGCCTACCCCTTCGAAGATAAAGGCGTAAGTGGGAGTGTTATAAGTATCATCTATGTTTTCAGAAGTTTTTATACCTTTGTTTTTTGTTTATGATCTGCCCACAGAAATAATATTTATGTAATACCGGCTTTTGCTCGCGGCTTTGCCCACGTGAAAGGGTTTTCCGGGGGAAAAGTCCCGCTAAAAAAGTTTCCGATTTAATTTTATTTATAGTTCACTATTTTCAGTTCGCTTTCACATAAATGGTAGATAATGCTGTCGCGGACTTTTATTTAAACCAATTTAAGACAAACAATCCCACGGTACATCATTTTTGTTTAACTCCAACGGTTTAGGCAGCGTTAGCATTTTTTTCCGACTTACTTGATATGTAAGTAGGAAAAAAATGCTAACGCTGCCTAAAGACTGCCTCGGTGGCGTAGTTGTACTGCATGCGCGGTACGGCAGCGCTCTGAGGTCCTGGGTTCGAATCCCGGGTCGGGCAAAGTGATATTTGGGTTTTTCTGCTCAATATTAGCCCGAAGTCTGGAATTTGTGCCCGATATGGCGATAGGCTCGCCCCTATCACATCCTGGGACGGAACACACTCGGCGAAAAGTGGGTGCCTTGGTTGCACCTCTGCATACCCCTTCGGGGATAAATGCGTGATGATGTGTGTGTGTGTACTTGATATGTATCGTTATATTATGACCAAATTACACAAAATTATTTTAAATTGTAGCCTATGTGTTATTCTGATGTATAACCAACATTACTGTAAAGTTTCATCCATATCCGTTCAGTTGTTTTTCATGATATTGGAAGAAACATAATATGTATACATACACCCATCCTCACAAACATTCATATTTATAATAATAGTAGGATTATATACTATAGTGTGATAATCTAAAATTTAAGTCCATGGCAAATGTACTTCATGATTTCGTCCTACTATATTTCAAACCACTAACAGTTATGTAAAATTAAATTAAATTTCTAATTTTCCGCGCAATTTTTTGAATATTTCTTTCACAAGAACCTTCCTGACAATAACAAAAACATCATACATATACATACATCAATCTGTATTCATTTAATGATGTATTTGTCAATTATTATATCAGAGGCTTACGAAATCTAAAACTATTTCTTCAAAATTTGAACTAAAATGGCATCCAAAACGTCACTGTTCTAACCTATTTATTCACTTGAAAACACATAATTTTACTAATTTGACTAATATTTTTTATTCAAATCCAGGTTTACACTTTGACTCTAGTTTTTATATTATAAGCGCCACTCCTTACACAACTACAAGCTGTCAATATTGACCATACTAAAGTCAGTTTGAATGGATTGCAGTTCTATTTAGTTGAACACAGTGAACATTCGGATCGCCAAATCTATCATACGTAGTACAAAATATATATCGATAATCGACTCAACAAAGTCTAGGAAACAAGCCAAGTATATCAAACTTATTTATGAAGCCTCTTTAAAAAAGATACTGGCCACTAAAGTTTAAAAATATAGGTAGAAAGCATTAAAAAAATGTTCTAAATTTAAAAAATATAATCAAAAAGCAAAATCTTTTCGAAATATGGAGGAAAAACTTAACTTGAGCGCTATTAAGGCGATACCTCAAGGTCCATTTTCATACATTTTGTTTCACCTTTAATCTGGGTAAATTTAATATGACGAAATTTTAAAGGCCGAAATATCCATGATTATTAATTATTTTTACGTTTTTCTTTCAACTGCGAGAACTAATC
>NC_051132.1:2170176-2281326 GCF_014839805.1 Manduca sexta | reverse complement strand
TAGGAATAGGAGTTGATGTCATTTTCCTGTCTAACGGCGCATGTATTATAGAAGTTTCCAGTGGTCGTTCCTCCATATCTTGATGACTAAAGTCATCTTCATTACATTGAGGCTCTTCTTCTCTATTTTGCATGTAATCAGGAAACTGTTGACATCTTCTTCTGTCAGAGTCCGAGGTATCATCACTTTTGTTAGCACCGTCAGACTTATCCTTGTCGTTGTCAAAAGCCAGATCTGACAAGTCCAAATTAAGATCTTCAAAACTCAAACATGTTTTCGCATCCTCTATGTCTAATATACTTTGCATTGGAGACTGTGGGACTGAACATGACCTTTGAATATTTTTCAACTTAGATTCGGACAGGTCTTCAAGCAAAAATCGTTTCAAGTCCTCGAGTTTGGGTAACACTTCGAGATCGGACTCATTTATGGACATGTCATGTGCATCGACATTACTATCCGGTTCTACACACTCTTCTTGCGTCTCTACTTTCGCTGCAGACTTTACAAGAAATTCATCAACATTAGGAAGGGGTTCAGGCATACTAAATTGCGCAGTCTCTTCTTCTGGTAATTTATTTTTTATAAAGAAATCATCAACATTAGGAACGCTTATAGTCTCTTTGTCTTTATCTTTAATAAAATACTCGTCAACGTCTTTGACAACGGGCTCGTCGAGTATTTCTGTTTTTAATAAATATTCGTCAGCACTACTTTCTACCGGCCTAGATAATATATCCATAACTTGCTGTCGTATATTCGACGCAGGTTGTGGTTCATAATTGACTACATTTGTATTACTCTCGGGATTTAAGTATTCACCGGGCTCATCACATTCTGACTCTTCATTATCATTGATTGCGAAGTCTATTTGTTCTTTTCGTCATCTGACGATGCCTCCATTAAGTCTATGTCGTCTGGATTGACGGTGTACACGGTAATGACGTCATAGTCGTGCCCTTCCACTAGGGTATCTTCGACGTTAGATATCTGCATATGTTGCAGATTAAGCTCGTCGTTCTGCACGTCAATGACGTCATCATCGACTTCCACGTCAACATCATCTACGTTTACTTCTTGAACTGAAATATTATCCTCGTCATCGACATCCTGAGAGCTATCATCGTCTGATGTTGTGTCGTGACTTAATTGTGTTGTGTTGATCTGAAAAATGGGCAATACTTAAATTTCGCATTTAAATTAAACCTTTTGATTGAGAGTTAAAGTTTGTCAATTAGAATTGTCAAAGGATTTTCGACTACTTGTCTTATATGAGGCATCATGCATTTAATTTCCGATAAGACCCCCATTTGTACTTCTTGTTTAGCTTAGTCCCTATTGATTATTTATTTTTCCTCTGCCTTAGATGTACAATAAAAGTTTAAAATAAATTAATAAATTTGCAAAAAATACGGTTCTACTTTGACTAGTGTTTATAAAAATCTACAAAGATTGATTACTATATCCATACACATTTCTCATAACAAAAAACAAACCACAATACCAACCGCACGCGCACACTAACCGTCTGATTCTGACACCACTCCTCCCCCTGACTATCCCCGGTTCGGTTCCTGACCCTCTGCACGGACGCCAGGGCGGGTACTCCGGGCTGTTGTGGTTGTAGCTGCTCTCAGACGATGACAATGAGTCGCTCTTGGCGCGCATGATGTTGTGCCCGATGGTGCGGTAGCGCGCCTGGTGGTACGAGTTCAGGATGTGTGACTCCATGTCTGGAAAGAGATGTTTAATGAGAACTAATTACAAGAAATCTGAAGAATTGTTTAATTTTATCCTATCCTTTCTTTTCCTTAACAGACCCTCGCGTGATGGTTAGCAAAACCACAGCTTTGTGGTCTCATAAATCCCGACTCAAACCAAAAACACAGTAACTCGTAATTCTGCCGCACCATTAAGCTGTAGAAAAGTTTACGTGCATATACTCCTTCCTACAACTTTGGGTTATTGAAGCGGAGCGTGAATGTCCATAATTATATAAGTAATTTTAATAGTTGTTTAGAAATAATAATAATTATTCTTATGCTTTGTTTTTACGTATCATAAGTGCAACTTTGTTCGCCTACGTCATAAATATTTTATTTTATTAATCGGCATAACTGTGCCGAACATCCAGGGATCGCTTGTCAGTCGACATGTTTACTTCACTTCTACCAAGTTCAATGAGTGCACTCAATAAAAAAAAATTCACCAGATGGTATAAAGTAAGTGAACCATAGACTGATGTCTGTGATTTCATCCGTATTGTCACGAGCCAGTGCCGCTCGTTAATTAGGAAGTTATTCGTAAGTTACATATACGGGTTCACAATTCATTTTATAAGTCAAAATAACGTGTCAACTGTTCGGGGAAAACGCGTTATCTCATTTGCCACGTGGCAGCTCTCGTGGCACAATCAGCGAGTGGCTGTAGTCACGAGTTCCAACCGACCACACAAAAGAAAGGTCTACATTTCATTATAATTCCCAATAACAGACACCAAACTTATGTTGTGGAGTCAGGCCTGAGACTGTGTTTTGATCATTCGTTACGCTTGTAATCAATTTATTTGGGGTAGACGATGCATAACATTGTATTAGAGAAACTTTCATTTTTGAACACTAATTAATTTATCTTTTGAATCTAGTCACTTTCTAGTTCGGATTTGACCTCATACATGATGAATACTAAATAAAATCAACTTAATAATGAACATTTATTTCACTAGTACGGCTCCACCAACAATAACAGCTCTGATGATATACTCACAGTGCATCTTAACGTCTAATGCCATTACTCAACGCATTAATGCAGACACGGCTGATGTAGCCCCATATTTAAATAAAAACTACTTTCATTTCACCTGGTATATTACACGCCTCATTTTTTGCAATAATGTGCGGATAATGAGCAGTAGACAATAAATAGAATACTACAACGAATATTTCAGAAATGCAAAACCCAATTAAACATAGTCACCTCACACCGTTGCTCACGTCATGCTATTTAGTGACGTTACTAATTTAGCCAAAGCTTAACCGTAATTCAGTTTTATGCACTGTCGGATTACCAGATTACCAAACTAAACAATTACTTGAATCATGGCATACCCGCCAAATTCTTCGTATTATCTCCTACCAAGATTTACCTAGTTTTGAGTAGATTGCGCATGCATGTCCTAGTGGGATTAACCTGTTTATATTCCCTTCAAACAGACCGGCATAATTGCGTCGACTGGTGAGAGGTAATCATCTCTTATCAGTCGACATTATATTGGCATCCCACCCCGCTTAGCATCGGATGTAGTGGGGAAATATTCCGTGCCCGTTTGAAAAAAAATATTTAACACAAAAAAGTTAACTCCGCATGTGTAAGTTGTCGTAGTTAGAAATTTGTGATCGACATACACCATGCCCTAATTATGAATGGACAACAGCTCGGCATTTCATCGTTTCTGCCTACCACATCAGAGATACAGACGTGAGTTACTTTACTAAGTACGAGATGACAAGATTATTGTATCGTACCAGATAAGAGATACAAGATAGTGACGGCAGACTGTGTCAGAAGTATGTTACAAGACCAAATATTGTTTTAGTTGCAATAAAATATTCCACTGCAAATTCAGCTTATACTGTTACATGAAACTGTAGAAATGTAGGCGTTTATGCAATAGACAAATATTGATACGTTTACATTTATAAATTGCAAACAATTTGCACTAATAAATAAGTTACTTTTCCAGCTAAATAAAATCGTAGACAACGTTGATTCATAACATTTTGTTGCATTAACCAAAAATACACGTCATACAATATCTAGCACAGAAACAATTATCAAAACGTACTCAGTCATGCGATACTTGAACTATGACGTCATCGGGGAATACGATGCGGGCGTAAGAAAGAGACAGAGTGTCTACTAGAAGCCCACTCTTACTAATCATATACTTGAAATAAGATAAATTATCTCATTTTTTAACCAATTTTAATGCTATTTTCACGGGATTTCTTTCCTGTATTGCCAACGGGAAAATTGTGTTTTTTTTATTGCTTATTATTGTTTAACTAGCTTCCGCCCGCAGCTTCGCCCGCGTGGATTTCGGGTTTCAAAAATGGAGAAGGTGCTCAATTTGTCGGGATGTTTTTTTAATTTATGGTGGTATGCAGGTGGTCCGATTGTCCGGTCAGGGTCTGATGATGGGATCCTGGTGAAATCGAAGGAACTTTTAACCATTAAGGTTGCACACGAAATGACGGAAGCTTAAAAAATGGAGTAACTTCTCCCGTTTTCCTAACATTTTCCATCACTGCTATGCTCTAAAATATATTTCATGTACAGAATTGACCTCTCTACAGATTTATTATAAGTATAGATATGCAAAAGTAGCTCAAAATTGTCCATAACGAAAACATGCATTTTAAAGTAAAACAAAAGAAATAATATCCGTCCGTCCGGTCCTCGATATCACTTTTGTTGAGTTTCAGAACGCGACATTACATTATTATATTCTGTGCTCCAACGCACACTGCTTTGATGTTAGGAACACACCTACATTGCTTAGACAACAGTGAACTTTATACAATAGCAATAAAGCTCAAATTGACTCTACGTATTAGTTAGAAAACGTTTGTATGGGAAATAGAAAAATGCTGTTTTGAGGATTTTCCCGGCAATTATTCGAATTTTTCTCACCTTTTAAACCTTTCCTAGACCTCCACGAATAATTCAAGACCAAGATAAGATAAATCCGTTCAGCCGTTCTCGAGTTTTAGCGAGACTAACGAACAGCAATTCATTTTTATATATATAGATGATACATAATGTATAAGGAAACTTTTTTTGAAATAAAACATTCTTTTTTCTCATATGAGTCAGCCTAAATGGGGAAAACCACACACAATCTTAAGACTAGATAATTTATAGTGCTTCGGCAACATATCTGTATTCCTGGGTCGAGCTGTGATATTAAGTTTTTCTGCTCAGTATCAGTCTTATATTTATGTCCTATGATAGGCTGATGATAGGCTCGCCAGTCGGCACCTATCACATCACGGCTTTAAGTAGATGACTTGGTTGCGGACCTCTATCTACCCCTTTGGGGATAAAACCGTATTGTGTTTGTTTTGTACAATATAGTTACGTTGCCTCGGTGTCGACCATATGACGAATAAACTCCAGAAATATCCTGTCTGTACATGCCACATCAAGTATGCTGTCATGAGAAAACCACAAGAATTATACGTCGCGTCGAACACAATTGCCTGTGACAGATTGTACCGGGTGTGTTTGTGCTGCGAAAACTCTTTGAGGCAGATGAGAACCAGTAAGTTATAAATTAGTACTAAGAAGGCTCAATATCTGTCTAAATCAGGGCATGTGAGCAAACAGGGAGACACTTTCAGGAAACACATATTACAGAAAGAAACAAAAGAAATAATAGTTAAGTTGGAAATAAGTTTAGCTGCGATATCATTGTCATTCGGATACTTTCTAAGAGGTAAAGGTTTGTTCATATGATGACTTTTAACTGAGCTAAAGACGCGTTTATTGATACGCGCGCTCTGCACCTAAGTTACACAATTGTCAGTTACTGATTGCATTACTTTTACTGCGCGCTTTAGGGCGCTATCCTATTAGCCGCGCGGCTGCAGCGTGGCATTAGCGCTGTACTCGCGCGGCAATGTATATCCATAAGAATTGACACAACACAAACATTAGCACAAATAAAAGACGTCAGAGCTCCTTTAATTTGCCGCTAAGTGTATCGCGACAAGATAGATCCATATAAAAGACACACGCGGCAAAACGCAGAAGGCGCTTTTAGTTGCGCTAAAAAAAAATCGACAACTCATTTAACTAAAGAGTTCTAAGATTATGTGTATAGAGCGGCCATTAGAAAAATTGTCATACAAAAATTTTGCGCGCGTGCGATGGTTCCTTAATGTACCGTAAAATAGTAAAACACCAATTATACATCATATTTTGCCATATCGTAATTTGCACGTTTTTGATGCGTATATTAGCATATTTACATTAAATGTGTTATTTTTTGTATTAATATCTAAGGACGCTATGACATCTTGTGACGCGGACATATCAAATTAGACAACGATTTATAACTTTTGGAGCTCAAATGCCCTGATGTCCAACCTATAACCAACTATACTGTTTAATGTCTTTATTTAACACGCGTGCATGAGCTCTTAGATACAGCGATGCAGCGATGCGACGTTCACAACGTTTTATATTGAATCAGGTGTAAACTTTGCCTATTCTTGGATCGCGTCTCACATATTGGGTCGCAGATCAATATAAGCTGGTGTACAGAGACTAAGCAGGACACAGTTGGTTTTATCCGTATTTATGAGCGCGAGTTTTAAAAGATATTTGGCTTTTTTTTATACGCTCACGGAGAATTGATCCCCCTGCACCTTAGGTAAATGGAGTCCAATAGAATGTCGACTGACGAGAGATGATTACCCCTTGATAGTCGGTACAATTATGCCGGCCTGTTGGAGCCGGATATACACGCGCGGATCCCGAAACGCGACACACTTACGTGGGCTATTATGGCGGGTTTTAACACTTTGTGTATGGTGGTCGCTATCCTCCAATCTTTTGATATTTGTTAGAAGTACTAATTGTAAAAAACGACAAAGAGGCAATAATATCCTTGTGACGTCATGGTCAATTACAGTACGCACGAAAGAAAGAGACAAAACTATTACACCAGTACGCGCCAATTATTGCACATTGCAAAATTTAAAATATGAATTGCTGCCCAAAGTAATCGATTTTGTTGCTACTTTCACGAAAGAGCTGTTTTTTATTATTTGCCATTACGTTTAGAATAAAAGCTAAAGTCGAACATAGTAAAATACCCTATAGCAATGAACCAAAGTCCTTCAAACCGAGATAGCGAACACTGAAAGTAAATACAATGCGGTGGATCGAGGTGCTAACACAGATCTCGCGAATAGTTTTGGAAGACGTCTTAATGATACTTCTTTTTATAGGTATAATAGAATTTCAATATAGTAGGGTGTGGAACGGACTGCCGAGATGCAGGTTCAATACCAAAGGGCACACACACCTGTATGTGTGCCCTGTGTATTCTTTGTGAATTATCGCTTGCTTTAACGGTGAAGAAAAACATCGTGAGGAAACCTGCATACCTGAGAAGTTCTCTATAGAAAATTTAAAAGTTTCTGTAATAATATAATATAAAAATAATATCAGCCCTGTATTATATACTTGCCCACTGCTGAGCACGGGCCTCCTCTACTACTGAGAGGGATTAGACCTTAGTCCACCACGCTGGCCTAGTGCGGATTGGTAGACTTCACACACCTTCGAAATTCGTATAGAGAACTTCTCAGATGTGCAGGTGTCCTCACGATGTTTTCCTTCATCGTTACAATTCTCACTAGGCAGTATGATAGACTAAGGCCTAATCCCTCTCAGTACTAGAGGAGACCCGTGCCCAGCAGTGGAACGGTATATAATATAGGGCTGATATTATTTAATAGAATTGTTAAGCTGTTTGTGTCATCGACATAAATACATATTATCTTTACAACTCGACTACAATGCAGTAATCTAGCGCCTTAGCAATTGATTACTAGAAGATAATAGAAAATGAAGTAGAAGTACGTCGCGCCGGGACAGAATATGCACCTAATATTACTTTTTGTGCGCAACTCACAACGCGTATGCCTTTCCGGAAATTATAGCCCGACTAACAATGCAATAAACACTTTTGCAATCGATTATACTTTTAAAATTACTTCATTTAAGCCAAATTTACAAACGTAATATATAAAAGTAAACCAAAGTGAGTGTTTTTCGTTATTTCTAATAACATTTTGTAAACACGAAAAACGTAGCGCAACCGCGACTTCGTTGCGACAGACTATTATAATGCATTTTATGTAAGTAATAAAACTGTATTCAGTCAAATGTGGTCTTAAATAGATCTAGTTTTATTTCCTCAAGGAAAACTTAGTCTCCGGACACCTTATACTCACAAGTAGTGATATGCCAACTCGGGATAAACACAACTATGACAATGCCTATGTACAGTCAGTCATAAAAGTAGCTGAAAATTCAATATTTCAAATCACCTTTAACCTTCCGTATCCGTATCATCAAACATATTTTTTTTTTACTAAAATAAACTTTAAAAGGGTAAACTTTATTTACAATAAAGAAACATGAATATTTCGATTAAAGGTAATGTGTAGAACCGTTTTTAAATTTTTGAATTTGTTCAATTACTTTTGTGGCTGTCTATACCTATGTATATTCTATGCTTGTTTTAAAAGAGTAAGTATTGATACGCGCTATGTTTGTATTAATACGCGCTATTAGCATTGCGTGTGTGGTTTAACCGTCATTCAGAGGTCCATTAGAGACTTTCCCGCCCTCACACACACCACTACAACTCCTGTAAGCCAGGATCAGCAGTGGCACGCATTGTATGACAACGAGCAGTGAAGCTCGACGAGTCTCAGGGAAAACTAATTTGTCATTATCCCGCAACGAAATTAATCAAACAGAAAGATAGGGAGCAGTTGGAAATATTAATTGTCCACTTCCCTCCATAGCAAATTCTGAGATCCTGTTCCAATCCCGAGTCGGGTAGTGATATTAGATTTTTCTGTATAAGCCCAGGGCCTGGAATTTGTGCAATTTGGCTGCACATCTGCCTACCCCATCGCGAATAAAAGGGCTAACCTTTCCCAAACGGAAATTCCCGCCTCGAACTTTGGCGTATGGGAAACAGTCCCGAAGAATCGCGACTAAATCGTAATCAACACTATACCTACGCTCTGTCTTATCATGACCTATTTCCTAACCTAGCCAAGCCCACGGAAGTCAAATACACTCCATTTACTAGACATTACAAACATTTGTCCGAATACTCATTACACTTACATTGTGTTCCGATACAAACATTACATAAGTTATGTCACCTTTACAGTTGTATAAATTAGTGCAACATTGTTTCAAACCTTTGGATAACACATTGCACTTTGTTTACCTAAAACCGAGAGAGTAACTTTACTATGTAGATCCGGTAACATCAGCTATAAGTTTTACCAGTGGCATAGCCAGAGGAGCCCAGTGGGGCCATGACCTAAGCGTGAAGAAGGGATGGCGTTTTTTTTGTATATAATATAAATCGGGACCATTGTATCGTTTTCACCTGGGTACCTCGCGCTGGCCAAGGTATAGGTGCCACTGGATTAGCCTCTGGTCTATGCACATGTCTTAAATGTGTCTAATTAATTATGTTGTCTTAAACGCACACTCTGCGCATATTTGACGCGCACACACGTAAAATATAGTACACAAATAGCACAATAGCATTGCGCGTTTTAGATGATAATTTTAAACTATCACCATACAAATCTCGGTTAAGAGAGACAAAACTCGCAGACGTCGACTTCCGCGAAGATTTTAACGATTCAAACAATCAGGGTAAAGTGACATTACTAAATTTCGAAACTTGCAGTATTTGGGGCGATTCGTGCCCGTATTGAACTATTAAAATAGTGCCACTAGGGTAAACGCATCTAGAAGTTCTTACGATATATATCTGAGGATGTACTTCGAAAAACGAATGTCGATACGTCGGTCCGAAACGAAGAAACGCCGAACTTCGGATTTAACTTTACTACCAAACTACTTCGGATCCGTCACCGTTCTGTAGCTTACCTTAGTGGTAGGATCAATTTCCCGTATATATATTTTTTTTTTGAGAAAGGAATGGACCTTTATATCCTCGCAGATAGTTTAAAAAAGGGATGGTATAAGTTATTACTTATTCCATGTTTGAAATATTGCGATGAACCGATCGGATCCGTAACACTTCGTAGTAACAAAATGTGCGATCCGTCATTAGAAACTACGGATTTCGTTTTTCGAAATAGATCCTCAGAGCAATTTGCTAGTCTTAATATAACATTTAATGCATGGTAACTCATTTAATAAGACGTTTGCAGTTTGCACTGTTCCCGCGCACGTGCTATGACTGTTCGTATACATGATGCGAGTGCGTACTCGAGCACGTGGTCATTGTATAAGCGAGCTAGACGACTGACGAGTAGCGACATCTATACTATTACCGATTAATTGTTTACTGTCAAGAGCAGTGTGCAATGTGTTAATTTACATTTATTTGTCTTTAAATATGGTAGAATCAGAAAGCTGATTTACCATATAATACAGGATTTCAGGATTTCCAGAATTACAGGAGTAAAGTTAAATGAGGTTACTAGAAATGAGATGAATCGGGATGATATTGCGTAGACTGTTTATGGGGCCCTAGAGGAGGGTGAAATGTTTCAAAAGGCAGCCCGAGGAAAAAAAATTGCCTCAGTTAACATATCGCGCCCAATTTGACAGAAAACAAAACTAAGACAACGAAAATACACTTTTAGGTGTATCTTCGGGGAGCCGGTAGGAATCGGGTTGCATGAACGCTTCACCACTGCTATGAATATATATAATATTAAATTGACCAAGTTGCTATTTAAAACTTTAATATTACCTAAAAAAATGTTATTAATAGTTATAACAATTTTAATTCATACATAAATTATTAATTTAAGTATTATCCATATTCATCCTTATATTCAGTGGCACTGTCCGCATGAAAAAGTTTCTCTGGGATAAATATTATTGTATCCTTTACTAACAATATGAGTCCTATGTTACTCAAATAAATAAATACGAATAATAATAAATAACCGGTTGCGAATTACAGTAGTATAAATGTCAAGCATTTTATTTATTTATTTTTATTTTTCTCACACACAGTCATTACAGAACTATTCCAATGCGACAATGTGGGGTAACTATCATTAATTTAAAATTTTAAAAAAATCAGTTAAGTATAAAACAAAAAACAAAACAATCATAAACATATTAAAAACATTGAACAAAATAAAACATAAAATTATTAAATACTAATTATTAGGTGTAACAGAGAATAAATAACAAAATCTTTGCCAATTCACTCCACTTACATGCCAAAATATCTGTTTTGGCATGTACCTCATTAATGGTCCTCATCACTCGGGTGAAAGCTGCTTTTGCCAATAAATTAGTCCTAGCTGCCGGCACCGCCGGTAGCCACCGCCATGAGACATGCTATCAAAGAACCTCTGCGCTTATCTCTTACGTGCCAAACCGATACAATCTATTATATATACCACGCTATTTATACATAGGTGGAATAACTGCGTCAGATCTATATTTTTTTATATTGGCACGGCATAGTGACCCCACAGCACCTGATGGTAAATGGAGTGGGATCCAATAGAATGTCGACTATTGGAACAGGATATACACAGGCTGATTCCAGAACGCGACTCATTTACGTGAGCCACTATGGAGGTTTAAACTCCTTGTGTACGGTGGTCGCTATCCGGATATAAAATATATCCTACCACCAGCATACAGCAAAGACCCGACATTTTTTTTTAACAAAAACCTGATTTCCTCAAATAATTATTCTCAACACTTGTACTACTTAAATTTTTTTGAACAAATTTTCCATTTGTAACAATAAACCTCAATTTTTAACTCAGTTCTTATCTCTACAAATATTTCATAATATTATTAATTCAGATTACTTATCTGTATATATGTTTTGAATAACAATTGCAAAAATACTTGTTATAAGGAAATCCATAAGTTAGAATGAATCACAGTGATTCATTCGTCAGGTTTTCATTAATTACTATTATCACAAGTCCTGTTCAGATTGGACTTCCATTATCACTGTGGGAGAGGATATGTTCCAAATAATATCTCAGTTAATAATGTAACTTGTGGTTAATAATATCTTTCCCATGACAAAATGTAGAAAAAAATATTTTACTACTTATTATGACTTCATGTTATATCTGAATTTATTTAACACATCTTTAAAACTATTGATTAGGAACAAAACGGTTCAAACATCAAATTGGATCAGTGCCATATTTTTATATTATTAAAAAAAAATATTTTAAAATTCTCTACTTGGATTTCCAAACAATTCTCATACAGTAGGAACTAAGAAGTTATCCTTTATATGCAAAAGAATGTAATGTTAAGAAAACAAATTAACTACTAAATTATGAAATACACTTTATTTCATGTTTTCTGTATGGTAATATATTTAGCCAATATGTAGTTCTGGCTCAATAAAACTAACTTACAATAATTTATATCTGTACCTACAAGACTAAACAGAAATGATGTTCACTTAAACATCTGTGTAAACTATGTCACACAAAATACATAACTTCATTTTGTTACTAGTGGCATAATTTCAATAATTTATTTAGTCCATTCTCTCCATCAAAAATAGCATTATAAAAAGCCTTTGCAACTAAATGACTACAAAAAATAATTAAATAATATGGGCTCTGTAAACACTATCCCACTTATAGACATAACACCATACATACGGCACAACTACAACACTATGTTTACCATTTGTGGTTCCTAAATTGTTTAAGCATTGTTAGTAGCATTGTAAAATTGTGTAGTTTTTATTATAGAAAATTATTTTAGTAAATAATAACAAACATAATAAAAATAAATTTAAAGGTAAACACACATTTGTGTGCACTGCTTTCAAATGTTTGATTTTCTATTATCAACATCACAGCTGAGCTAGAGCCTCAACTACTAAGAGTGTTTAGGGCTCAATCATTCAAAATACTTACATAGGATTTTAAGTAAGTTTTCTCACAATATTTATTTACTTAAAGTCATGCTCAGATACACTAACAACAGAAGCCACAGTATCAATTTGAAAAAGTAATAATTTAACAATAAAAAACCTTTTCCTTTGACATATTTCAAACTGGCCACATTTAACAGCTGATTACATAAACATCAAAGTGAAACAAGTCAAAATCAAAATGAAATGTTAAAAACACACACAAAAAATATGTATAAAAATCTACAAGGGATTTAAATATTCAAGGTACCCATGTTTAATATTAAGACTCTATTTTGAGAGAATGTCAATAATAACAAAACTATAATAGAGGTTAAAATAATGAAAGTGGGTAAATTATCCATAAAAAAACATGAATCTAATTATAACATTTATCTAAACCTATTTCTATTAAATGATTCATCAAATGTTAAGAATACTATATCTGTAGGGGTATATAGATAGGGTTGGGGTAGCAATAAGGCCATGCCCATCCCAAAATTGCATGGCACTAACCCATGGTATTTTGAGGCAACCTACTATTACTATATTTTTTTAAAATAACCAAAAGTATCATGTCTACACAGAGATCGCTTTCTTTCTTTCTTTACACTGGGCTGGAAAATTACCTTAGCTACTATCATGACATTCTAAGAATTAAACTAACTGTTAACTTGGTAATTAACAACAAATACTAAACTTAATATGTTATATATTAAAGAATTGTGTTCAGACCTCTTCCACTTGATAATAAAACATGGTGTAGTTACAGTTTTCCTCAATAATAGTAATGTTTACATATTGGTCATGAGGATATTTTGTTCTCAATTCTAAAGAGTATAAATTAAAAACAATATATAGATTATGGTGTTTATAATATAATTAAACTGAAGTTTAATTGGGTTTATATATAATTAATATTTCATGAAAATTGGGTGATGTTATTATTTATAATTACTGAATAATATCAATTAAGACAAATCACAAGGAAAATATGGGTTGTAAATAAAAATAAATGGTAACTTAGTAATGTAATATACATACTTATATTCTGAACTAGAACTACAATAATCTGCTTCCTATAGTATTGGGTCCTTGAAACATAGGGAAACAATTGGCTGACCTTATCTGTTTCTTTTATCTTGTGCGAACTCCATTACAGGTTTTTGTATATCTAAAGAACATTGAGGTCTCTTGTTGGCCAATATTTCTCTAAAGAATATGAGAAATATGGAATTTTTGGTTAAACTCAAGTACAATTCATTTTCCTAAACATATAAAAACTGATGATTTGATTATTCATTTATCTGTGCTTCCATACATTAGTTTAAAAATTATTTGATATAGATCATTGAAATTTAGGATAAATATAACAAACTCATCAAATAAAGATTTTTATTCACATTTTTTAGATTGATTAGTTCATTCTAGGGGCCAAAGCAAAAAGTAAAGATTATTTTATTTAATTGAAGCATATAAAATTAACATGTTTGATACATAAATGATAAAAGATGCAGCTTTTGTTGTTAAATTAAGAGCAATGTCTCAGCACCATAGGGTATAAATAGAATTTTGTATGACTCTGCACTCTGCTTGGGGTAAATGCACCGCAAAAATTAACATTCACAAACAGTTTTGTGCCAAAACAAGGCATCTGACTAGTAACATTAGCATATTGTTTACATAATCTTCTACACAACTATTCACCAACCTATACCTGATTGTAATGTCGAGTTGTGCACACAAACACGCACGCCGCATACGTAGCGGGTGATGTTAATACGCGTTATCTACCAAATCTGACCGAAACCCTGCGCCTGTCACCGGTCGAGATAAGGACCAAAATAATCTGTCAAAACGTGTGTGAAAACATGTCGCACGTCACGTGACGCGACGCAGCGCGCTCCGTCATACAACCGTAACACTGCAAAATCACCTAAATAGCCCCAACAGCGCACACACCACGCCGGACTAACGGTTCATCCATCGAACCGCGATTCTTGCAAAAAATGCACCGATTACACTCGCGCTTTTAGGTTAGGTCCGAGTTCGCGCGATTTGTCACGCCAACACACGTCGCACCGCTACCAGAATTACATAAAACGAATTTTATCACAAATCACTACCGTCTTAAAACGTGTTACAATAATTTCATTCAAAACAAACAATGGAAGTGTGACAAAATCACCCGCGCAAACCTAACCTTGATGCAACCTGCCCGATAGATTTCTAGTTCAAGGTCCAATGAAAAAACTGAAAAGTCACATGAAGCAGTTACACAAACAAAACTGAAATATCATTGCGACCCGCACTGAAATCTATTTTAAGACAAACAACAGACGAAAAAAGCACTAACCTTACAACCTCGGGAGACTGCTTGACCCATGTAATTTTTATAGCGACCAACGCACACCGACAGCACAACACGCACAACACTGGACACGCACCAATATGTTTTCAACACTTTTCAAACACAACACGTTTTAATTGAAATAAGTTTTTCGTAAAAAAATTAACACTTTTCACGAAACATCACATGCGAAGTTCACGACAGCAAAAATTGCGTGTTACCATACCATAAAAATATAGCTGTCACTCTGTGACAGAACGTTGCCGTACATTTTCATTTATTTAGAACATATAATAATCAAAAAAGAAAATGTACGTCTTCCACCATATCTAAATCGCAACTAACTAAATATTATCAAAAACGTATGTAAGTTAAACATCGAGCATGACCTTTTTTTATTGCTTCCATTATGTACTATTTTACCTGCTCAAAACAATGGGACAAAATAAAGCTGCTTGTAGACTTCGTAAAAATAAAAAAAATATATATTCACTATTTATGACTTAAATCCTTTTACCACTTGCGAATTGTTATAATTTTTAAAATCTTTTTGGAGATAATAAGATCAAAATGAAGCGACAACTAAGAATAAAATCACTATGGAAATTTTCACTAACCAGTGTAAAGTGAAAACAATATTATGATTATTGTATAATACAACTACTAATATTTAAAATTAACTATTTTTTAGGTGGTATTGCCGTATATAGCTAAATGAGAAGCCCATTGTTGGTGCTATAAATACTTTATTAAATAGGATTTTGCGTTTTCGGCGTCCATAACTTAACGCACGTACAAAATCTGGAATAATAATTCCAGTCAGAAGAATTGTATATGTTTTAATATTTGCTTATTAATAGTTGTATTTTTTTTTTGCCTAGATGACTACTATGGAGGTGCCGGAGGTTTTAGAAGTTTACTGCGATGACACGTGTTCACCAGCATTTTCATCTGCGGCCGTAAGCGACGCTGGTAAACCTGTTTCTAAACAATCCTCAAAAACGCAAGTTAACCAAAATTGTTCCTGCCGAAAAAAAATTGATGAACAACCAAAAGCTGATGCTAAAGTTTTAGAAAAACTTATAAAAAGTAAAGAGGATGAACTAAAAAAGGAATTTGAAAAGCGCATGGATAAAGAAATTGCCAGTTTAAAGGAACGATTTGATTTTATATTGCAGTAGGTATTATTATTTTAGGTACAAAAGAGAACATGGAAATCAACTATAATATAAAATGTGCTTTATTATGAAGTTTATTTACAGGAATGAGCAAATGAGATCATCATACATGCTTCGTGAAGCTCACAGGGAGAGACAAGAAAAAATCACAGCACTGCAAACCCAGTTAGAATGTAAAAACTTAGCAGGACTCATGTATGTAATGTGTTCGGAGAAAAGAAAAAGTAAACTAGAAAAAATGAGGATTATAGAAGGTAGACATTTAACATAACTGACTTTTTTATTATGAACACTATTTCTATATATTGTGTTTTTTGCAGACTATACTAACTACATTCATTCCTTGCAAGACATTTTAACGGAAGCTCAAAGTTTAATATTACACTTATCCAGAGGATATAAAACTGCTGCTAGAGTGGACCACGATTGGCGGATTAAAATGACTAAACTCATAAAAGAGGTGCCTCATAAAATCAATAGAAAATATATAAAAAAAAAACGTTATTTTAATACGAAGATTAAAATAAGTGCTTCAAATATCTCAAAAAAAAACATATTTCTTGATTATTAACACTTTGCAATATGATATTCTACGTAAAGTTGTCCACGTAGCTGAAATCGATCAGTACGACTACTTTGGCAAATTTCCAACTAAATGTACGGACAGCCTGTATAGCATAACTTATTATATTCGTTAGACACCGGTCGAAACTAGCGCGCTTGGTTACCTTCATCGTAATAACAACTGGGCTTTCCTCCAACAAATAGATCGACGGTTGGGCGAACAATTGGGCGGCTGGACAATGTATAAGCACCGTTATAATTTAAAATTCAAAAAAATAGCTTACATTATTGACCAATAAAAATATAAATTAGATAATTATCTCTAGTTATACCTACGTATATTGCTTTCTATCAATGAATTTATAATTTATCAGTTGCTTCCAATGTGCTTTATCTACATCTATGAAAATTCAAGTATGTCACGTACAAAACAAGGAACTTTGTAGTCAGCCTTTATAATATAGGTCTAAGCGTATCACGTAGGTTTCAGTCTAGCGTTATTTTATAAATTTATTTAATCTGGTTGTGTATGTATGGTTGACCACAAAAGAGCCATAACAAATTAAAACAATAAAACGCTCACGTGGTCATTATGTTCGAGGAATTTGGAGATCCACGGATGCGAAGGATTTAATACTTATTAACTTAAAAAATACAGACAGAATTTGAGATCCTTCTTTTTGGAAATCGGTTAAAACATTAAAGTATAGCAACATCAAGACAAATGCATAATACCAATAAAATAATGATCTTTCCTTAGTTCCAACTTTACGTTTACAATTACGGTGGTGGTACCCCTGAATCGAATCAGTACTTGTTCGATCTACCAGCTCTAATGAAGATTGAGACTCCAGTCGTTGATAACCCTGACGAAGATCCTTGTGAGGCTGAAGAGGAAGTCGAAAAGGAGCCATCAGGTATCTTATCGAACTTTTATTATACTATGGCTAGAAAAATAGTATTTACCATTCCTAAAATTTTGATAATAATATTTTTTGGTTGGTTTTTTAGAAATTCCTGTTCCAATTAATATTTTTAAAATTTATAAAAGTTAAACCTTATCATTAGTAGGTAACGTAAAGTTTAAGACCAATTATGGAATTAATATAAACATACAACAAAAAATATTATAGCAAAAGAAGAAGACAAAAACTGGTGGGACCGCCTTGAAGGTGATACTAGGCCATTCATCATGTTTGGAGATATGGGAGAATTTAAGCCGCCGCAACGACGTGAAGTCTTAAAGGCGGTGAAAGCGATTAAAACAGCGCCTACGAAGTGGAAAGAATACGGTAACTCCTTTTAGCATTATTGCTAAACTATTTTGGACAGGCGCATTCTAACTATTAATGATAAATATTGTATATTCCAATAAAAGACACGATAGTATAAAAAGCGTGTAAATAAAATATCAATTCTCTAAAACTGATTAAACAGTAATTTTTATAAATAGAACCATTTACAACTGTTTTCAATAAACGATCCCAAGCTAAATCTTTAATCCGATTCCGAGAATGAACCAATCTCAATAAGTCAATTTGTAAATATCTAAAAAAAACGTTGTTCTAATTAGTCTTTTTACGAGATAGATTGAAAAAATCGATTGGGTTCCTTTATTGAAAATGGCGGTTAGACGTACCTAAAATCTGTGTATAGATAACTTGTACCTATTCAAAATGATGTAGCACTATCGCTACATTTTTAATACGAATATGTAACACGTGGTCGGACTGACAGGCATCAGCTACTACGTATTCAATAATAAATTGTAGTGTTCAACGAAATGCTGGTCAAAGCCGAGTGTTCAAACGCGGACAGCATCAAAGACGAGTACCCGAAGCGCCTCGGCACCGTTACCAAATGGGAGTGCCAGGCTGTGCAGACCTCGGAGGCTGCTTCCAGAATGGTATTCTTATACCTAGTTTGAGATGCTATTTGTCCAATTTTTTTTCTGTGTATACGAGCATGGCAAGGGGCCCTTACTGCATCTGATGGTAAGTGGAGTGGGGTCCAATAGATTGTCGACTGACGAGAGATGATTATCCCTCGGCAGTTGACACAATTATGCCGGCCTTTTGGAACCGGATCTACAGAAACAAATACTTACTAAACACGAAACATATAATGTTTTTAATTATGAGGTAATGAGTGATAATCGCATTGTGGCAAGATGCAGTACTTTGCCATTCAAAGTTCTCGGCAAAGTCATTATCGTTTAGGTATGAGCAATGTTCCATCACGGCGGTTAGTAACATCAAGCGAATGCTATGACCTATATTTACCTTAAGAATTTATTATTCTCCTAAACCATAGGATAACATTAAAGAAATGAGTGTCTTGGTGTTAAAACTTAATCCATTTCAGTCTATCATGAATCGTCGCATGACTGGACAGAGCATCGACATCCGCGGTGACATGGGATCGATACTGAAAATTATGTAAGACATTACTATAAGTATTTGCAGTATTGCGCTTGTAAATATTTTGTATGTTAACAAATAGGTACACACGAATCACACAAATAATACTGTTAAGTCCATGCTGTGATTTTAGTGATTTGTGTTCAGTATTTAATTGATTTCGTAATTTATTAAAATAATGTTGACGTTAAATTATAACATACTATTTATTTTGTAATTAGATTTATTGTTGTAATCGATTTGGAGTCTGCCGGGCTAGACGTCAAGTATATGATCCCCTCTCTCCTGAATTGTAAACTGGATCCGCTTTTGGTCTATCCATATAACAGCTATTAAACTATAACCCACGACTAGTAATTTGCCGACTTGAAGTTAGTCACGAACGGCATCGCCATTTTTAAAGACTTAAAACTAACTTAACGCTTATATGAAGTACTATTTTCTTGCTTTAGATAGGTAAGTAATACTATCAAAACACATTTCAATCAATGGTAAGATTTATCGAATTCAGATTATCCATGAATTATGTTTTTCCAGTACTTCACATGGCACCAACCAACCGTCGACGAAGGCAACTTTGCTGGCAGCCAGAGACTCCATGGAAATAGCTTCTACTACAAAACTAGTAAGCGTAACATAAGCTCACGCTATTGTCCTTGAAGGGTTAGGCAGAGTTGCTATAGCGCCCCCTGATCGCGACACAGGACTTACAATCTGGATGACTAGGTTATATATTTTACCTATATGTAACCACAGTCGGCCTTAAGAGTGGGGTGAACCGGGACACCATCCCGAGGCTCACGACTACAGGGGCCTCGCGCGATGCCTTGGATGAATTTACTATCTTACCGACGAAACTATTAAAACCAGGAACTGTTTTCGCTCCGCCTCACTTCAGCCTCGTGTCTATTTTTTGCTTTCGCCTGGGTCCTCGTTCGGTTAGGTCCACCAATGTAGGAAGTTAAGTGTTTGGCTTTAGTAATTGTACCATGGACATCCTGCTGTGTCTTTGCTAACACGATTTGCTCGACGTTGAACCTTTAGAGTGTATTGAATTCAGAAGATGCCTAGTCGTAACAATATAATTTATTAAAACTTACGTACAAGTTGCATAATTACAAGTACAGTTTACGGTATGTGTAGGTACTCAATTACCTAACTATTTGTTTTTTTCCACAGCGCGAAAAGATCAAGCGTTCCGAACAAAACAAAGTTGTTATCAATGTTGGTAAAAGAAGGGTAAGTCGCATAAACATTGCTTTGATAACCAATATTATTAATCATTAGATGCAATAGGGTATTTTCCTATGTTCAAATTAGAATATTATTCCATATGTAATAGTAAACAGTGCGAGAAAGGAACCCTATCGTGGCAGTCATTCATATTTAAAACATTCAAATGTGCTAGAATGGACGCATAATGGGATATCGCTCCATCTCATTCTTTCGCACGCATCATAGTTCCCGATGACGTCACGTGCCCGTATTGTGCCTCTTTTCTCATGTCTTGATAGTTGATACACCTACTGAAATTTAAAGGCTTATAACTCGTCGATTTTTTTATCGAACTTTAATCAATATTTATGTGACACAATTTATATGACTTAATAATTATAATCTTATAAACGCAAAGAGCTGAAATGCATCAAATAACCCATTATGCCTTTCACTTCACAGACGTCTCACTTTGACGAGATTTCAGAAGAGGAATATGACGAAGATACAACAGAGTAAGTAATTTTGAAAAATAATAACAATAATCTACTAAAGAATAGTAAATGTACTTAACTACCTAGACTACTCTGCTTGCTAAAGTAGCCAGATAGTACCAACTGCATGCCCATCTACAGATCTTCCATTAAAAGTGCTAACCTCAGCAAAACAGAGCGCATACCCTATTTCTACAAGCTATCTTCGCGATATTCATAAAAATATAGACAAATTAACCATCATATTTCTAAAATACCTACCTATTTTATCTTCATTTTCCAGTATTTTTTTTTTAATATGGATTAATAGAGGTTTTCACGGTATAACTTAATATGGATATTGTTCCATTAATTGCACAATAAAAGTGCATCATTATCATATTTTTAATTTGCAACAAAATACTATTAAGTAGTCAATTTATTAAGGAATATTTTGGTAGTTATTTTTTTTTATAAAGCCCCCATATTGATTTTTTACATCAATTATTTTAAATCTTTGAATATCATCGCTATAACTCGTGCGCCGAAAAAATATTTAATAAATTCTCAAGGTCGTTTCTTTGTTAGAGGGTCCTTACTAGTTACCTAAAATATGACACATAATGTATTTGCTGCCCTTAAATATGATTTATAAACTAATGCTTTATTTTGAAAAGTCTCTTAAGTCTTCGGTAGTATAGTGGTCAGTATCCCCGCCTGTCACGCGGGAGACCGGGGTTCGATTCCCCGCCGGAGAGACTCTTTTTGGAAATTAATTTTGTTTTTATTTTTGAATTTGCGCTCGTATTTAAAAAGTAAGCTGTTTATTGTAACTTCTACTTTTACTTTTAGTAATGATAATATCTACGCAATCCAAGTAATAAAATACAGACCTTTATTAACCGACTTCAAAAAGGAGGATGTTCTCATTTCGTTTGTATTTTCGTGGAAATCAAATTAACCAAGTAAAATAATTATTTACATTATTACCTATATCCAAATTAGGTAAAGTCAGCCCCAAATTAATATATTCAAATTTCTTCATTTAAATAAAAATTTCTTGATCTGTAAATCATGCATATACAAGATATGCAAGTTGTTCAAATATAAAGCTAGAGTGTCCCATCATGTTTGGCCCATGTGGTGTACAAATCTCAATGAGTAAAAAGTACAAAGCACAATTTATTTATGTGGCCTTACATTCAAAAAAGAACTTTAAAAGTACTTTACATACCTACTTGGGCAGAAAGAAATTCATTCATTGTCATCCATTCGGTCCTAATTCACGTATTTATACATTAATTTGACTATTTATATATGTATTAGCGTATAAATTGTTGCAGGATCCGAATTGCGATAATATTATATGGATAATGTTGGTCATTTGTTATGAAAATCGCATATTGTTATAGTCCGTAGAATATTCTGTGGCTGTAGCCAAGCTGCATATCAAGAATCGTTTATCCCTTTAATTAGTTGATTTTCCCTCTCAGTCGTAGAGGAGGCCCGTGCCCAACAGTGGGACAGTATATAATACAGGGCTGATATTACATTGATATATCTCCCGGCGCATTTCTCTGCAGTCTCTGAACGCAATGAACTCAAAAACTAACCAACGGATTTCCATGAAATTTGATATTGAGATAGTTTGAGATACCTACTCGAAAGGAAATAGGTTTTCTATCTCGTAAAAGTATTTAGCGGGACTTTTATCCCGGAGAACACTTTCACGGGGACGAAGCAACGAGCAAATTCAAGAATAAAGCTGTAAGTAAATACAAATTATTTTATCTTGCAGTGACACGACACAAAACATAGACGATGATGACTTCGACGAATCTGCGACAGCACTCGGGTAAAGCAATAAGTTATATACTTAGCATTAAATTTAATCTTTACTGTAAGTATTGTAAATATTAATGAAAATTGAGAAGATTTTCGGAAGTTTGTTAAAATTTTCAATTACGTAAGCATAAACTGCAGAATACATTTAAATGTAGACGTTTATTCTTATAACACTAAATAACAAGACGGAAACATTGCAAATTCATGGTTATTTGTTACTGCCCATAAATACCGCACGCACACACCTTTTATCCCCGAAGGGTCAGACAGAAACCTAACTCTAATGTAGCTAAAAAACTCGCAAGTATAAAGCGCTGCTGACTGCGTGGAAATACTCCAATCTCATCACCCTAAGCGTTTCACATTCAGTAATGTAATAAACTGATATTTTAGGAGCGTGCATAACGACAGCCTACAGATGATAAATTCTCACGTTCCTGATAAGGATCATAAGATCAATTATGAAAAGGTAATTGGGTAACATATTTCCGTAATATTTCTTCTCCCCTTGTGCTATGTTCCGACGAGACGCTCACAGCCGTCAGGCAGTGTATCCAGGCACCCGATATTATCCTGTAAACCTTTCTTGAATGTTCAATTTCAGGTTGATAGCCTAATGGGACTCTCTTGGGGAGGTTTACTAATAGTCCAGTGGACAGCGAGAAGCTGATTGACATATCAGCGGCTCCTAAGTAAACTATCATATCTGAAAAAATAGCGATAATCACTTTTTTTACATTTCGTTATGTAGGTTTACAAGCAAAACTCATTAAAAAAAAGTTAGTAAATGATTGTTAATAAAGTGCTTTTTCGTTTAACATTTGAATTATTTGGTCAGTACCTAGATAACGCAACGCTAAAATGTGAATGTCGCAATTTTTCCAGATACGATAGTCTACTTAGAAGCCATCGATGTATGATGTGTCTCACCACTTTCCCATGTCAGGTGAACTAGAACCCCTTACTCCCCAGGTGTGTCCGTTGGAGAAGTGTCAGCGCATGCAGGTGGACTCGTTCATGAAGTCGCTCCCACCGTACATGCGCGCCAATCCATTCACACATTTTGAGCAGACCTTCGAAGAATACGAGACTTGTTCACCAGGTATGGTTTCTTTAGGTATCAAAAGGTTAATCGCTTGATGATACTTGCAAACACTTGGAACATAGTGACAGGTTGCTTGTTTGCAAACAGTTTGGACACCAAGAACTAATTACAAAATACTGTAAGTAACTTGCAAAGCTCGTAATTTCTCCTTTCTAAAATTGGCAATACATCCATCAACCAGGGGTAGTTAAGAGCGTTTACGCATCCGCGCGCCGTATGTCTCAAAAACAGCACTTTTCGAAGGAGATAATATCCATCAAAACATTATTTTAAAAACATATGAATTAGTAATTGTTATAGAAAATTTTGTTGTCTAAAAAGTTAGTAGAGAAAACTTTTAGATTTATTGAGTATTTGTAAATTGTTTAATGATTACTGAACAGAGGTTTTCAAATTTGCGCTTCGAACGTCTATTTCGAAGCTCAAAATATCTTAAACCACTAAGGAACATAACAATATGTTATTTTTATCTAACTATAAAGATCCTGAAGAAAAAGTTAGTAGAGAAAAAATATCTTTTTTAGGTTAAATTCATGAGAAATAAAAATTCAAAGAATTCGAAAATTTCAGAAATGTTGGTCATTTAAATGATTTTTTTATCACTATATCTTACTTAATTGAATATAATATTGGATTACTATAATAGAAGAACATCTCCTTAAAAACATACAATTTAAAAATTCAACAAAATTAGTTCTGTTATTTTTCTATAAATATTTTAAATACCACTATAAAACGCAACGCGCAAATCGTTTCAAATTAGTCCACCTTGAGGCTTTCTAGAGAGAGGACGTGTCGCTCGTCGCTCCGGCCAGACTCCAGTTGGCCTTTGCTGTGCGTAGAACAAATAGTCACGTGTATACAGTGATTGCCACATCTTAGTACTTTAGTAAAGTAAAATATTTTTTTCTTTAATGAGTGACAATAATTTTAGTAGTTACTATAAATTATTATTTTATTATTATGTTTCAGACACAATGGGAAGTAAAGCTATTTCTAGGCAAGAAAAGGAAACGCAACAACGCTGAAACTTTGTTTCTTTTTTTACTCATTAAACACTTGAGCAACAGTTACTCGAAGGAAAAAATGGAACCTTAAGCTAAAAACAATTAGCCCATTGAAATGTTACATGAGCTTTGTATTTTTAGAGGACCCAATTTTATTTTTAGAACATGTGTGGGGGGTCAATAGAAGCTTAATCTCAAGTTTGTGAGGTCGCCCCCCCTTGTCCCCTGGCCGCCATCATGAAAAAGGGGTGAAAACACTTTTTTCGCGATATCTCGGAAACTATGCGTCTTACATAAATTTTGTAAAGTCATAATTTGTAGCAAATTGTTTTGCCTACAAATATGTTTATATAACTTTTTGCCCTAAATTAAAAATTAAATAAGTTATAAGCAAAAATGTGAGAAAATGTTTAAAAAGTTTTCTTTTTTGCTCTATAACTTTTTTTTTACATTTTACAAAAAAATTACCTCAAACTAACTTGTAAATGATCTTTTGAGGAAAATTGTTCCCTATAATTTTCTTTTATTTCATTTATTTAAAACGCTGTTACAGCGCTCCAAAGTTTACCGGGTTCGTCAATGCTCATGAGAATCCGGTCGAAACAAAATGTTTAACTTATTTTTTGATTTTTTTTATTGTAAATATATTATTACAATTTTTTTGTTAAATTCGTACAACTTTACTTATTAATCCTAACTCTTTTCTTTGCCATAGAACTTACCAAATTTAACTTATCGAATGTTATGCAGGTAGAAAAGGTATGAGTTACCATTTGGGGATAAAGGAGAAAAAAAACATATTTGCAGGCAAAACAATTTGCTACAAATTATGGCTTTACAAAATTTTTGTAAGACGTTAAATGTTACGACGAGTTAGCTAAATGATTGAAATTAGCTGCAGAGGACAGGATGCAAGAGGCCGCTAGAGAAGAAACTGATAAAGATGTTGCCTGTAGCGATGTAAAGACGGTATTCCCATACTTACAGTCAAAGCTGACTGCTGTTGGTCAAAAAAGTACAGAACCAACTATTTTGCTTCGTCGTGTGTCGCAAATATTATGCAAAACTATGGATACAAAACTGGTAAATTGTTATACATGGATGTACAATCGATCGATTGATGATCGATGTCACTGAAAAAAAAACTATCCAAAAAAATATAACCAACTTCAAGACACTGTGAGCTCATTCTGCGTAGATCGGACCACCAACAGCTAAAATTTTAAAAAATTTAAAAAAGTTGTATAATTGTAAAATGTAGGTAGATATTGTAACTTTGACTTTACGGATGAACAACACCTCAGTCCCCCCCGTGACCATGAAGGCTGCAAAGTCTTCGAAACGTCGGGAGAAAATAAAATACCAGCACCGCGATAGAATCCGTAAATTAGTTTAATTTCAATAACCAACTTCCGAAAAAAGAAGTCTTTTATTTCTCACTTTTTAGTTATACATCTAAAAATGACATCTCATTACACACACCTTCTGACTCAAAATATAAATTCCAATATGTAATTTCTAATGACTTAATTTAAACTTTCAATGCGCTAAATATTAAAAACTGCAGATCTATGGAGTAATTATGTGGTCCATTATAAACATCGTAGCACAGTAATTTTCCTGATTTATTGTCTGTTTACGGAGTTCTGGTGCCTATCTTTCGGCTTCATGATGAGCTCCACTTTACTAAAGGGTACTTTCTAAATGCAAATGCTTAAATTTTTTAAGCATTTGCATTTAAAAGTGAAAATAACAATTTGTAAAATGGCCGTTAAAATTTGTTAAAAATGTTTATTTTTTTATAATTACAAAATGATACATATAAACTATTTCATGATGAATTCTTATATATTTAATAATAGAATTCTTCATTTATCATAAATTCATAAATCATAAGTTACATTCCAATTAGATAATTAAAGCGAAAAGATCAAAATTGGTTGGTCTGACTATAAAGATAGCCGACGCGCTAACTCTACGCACACAGCTACGCAACGGTTCTGTGTGAGTGAATTTTGCGAAGAATTACCTATAGTTGACTTCACGCGCGGCACGTAAACGCTCTTAACGCCGTATCAGTAATACGGAGCTCCGATCTTAAGGGTCCCGTTAGGCCCATACCTATATGAATCTAAGTGGGCGCCCAATAGTTCGCACTGCCCTGAAGAACCCCTAACAAATTTTGATTTGACCTCGCCACCGCCGGCATTATTATTGGTGTAGCAGTGATAATAATTATTCATCATCAGTTAGTTCGTTGTTCTCTTCCCGTCTTTGCTATAGAACCCGATGACAAATGAAGAGCAGTCTATTATTATATACTAGGCATTACTGATGTCTATAGGCGACAGTAACACTTACTTTAATATGGAGAACCTTCGTTTGTCAAGCTTTATAGGAATAATAATAAAATTTGAAATCTAGAACAACTAGAAATCCTGAAGCGACGTATAGAAGAGTCAAAGAAGAAGGAGCGCAGGGATCTGGACGCGCCCGAGTCAGATCCGTTGGCTGAATGGACCCCCAGCGTGGAAGGCATTGCCGTACAGACCTCGGCGCTATCCATGTCCCTCCCTCCGTGCACGTGCAACGTCCCGGGACCAACTCCCGTGTCCAGCGTTGGGAAAGTTTATAGAAGTATGTTTTATTTCTGGGCTCATTAAGGTCTAAACATAGAATAGACAATTCTGTTAAAGCAGGTTCTTACAAAAATGTGCCGTGCTGCAGCGATTTGCAAAAGACTCCGTTTTTGGTAACACTTCGCCAACAGTTTAATAATAACTTTTAAATACTATCATATTCACAAAATAATAACAAACCTTTGACCCGCTTTTTTCCTACCTGTGTAAGTTTTAGAGATTACGCTAAAACATGAAAATGTTTTTAGGACAAGTTTTGGTAGATTTATCAGTAAGGTCCTAATATTTTACTGAATTACTCCTAGTGGACGATTTGATTCCTGTGAAAATGGCGCTGGATAGAATTAACAAGGAGTGCTTCTACGATCCCAAAATAGAATTTGACAGATTCAAAGTGATCGGCGAGGATTCTAGCGTTAACTTGTAAGTACGTCGTATAGCTATACACAGGTGCACTCTCTGTTCCTTCACTCTCATAGTCCGATGAAACGGCAATCCGACATGACAGGAGACAGATCAGGCGCAGGACCAACGGCTTTTATTCTGAGGCACGAGGATATCATACTGCCAATTTGCTGATTCCGAGCTGCAAGTAAGTAATTTTTTAAGTTGGAAAAACCCAGGCAATTATTTTGGCCCTATCCGGGATTCGAACCCAGAACCTCAGCGCGCTAGTTGTACTCGTACCGTGTACAATAACTAAGCCACCGATGCAGTCTGCCTGTGTACTGTGTAGTAACCACCAAAAGAATAAATTGCACAACGTTCCGTTATGTTCAAGTGGATATGCGAACCAGAAAAATACATCGGCCAATTATAGACAGCGTCGTCGCTTTTCCTATTATTTACTCAGAAAGGCTTATAGAAAAATAATAAAACAATTTATATTTCAGAGACATAAAAGACAAACAAGAGTTCAGAGAAAACAGAGTCCAAGAAATCCAAAACATACTCAGACAGCATCCGAGTTTACTCGACATATTCCAAGCCAACACACGATGTTAAAGAAAGATCAATCTTGTATATTTTTATTTCTAAATCATAAGTAACAAACTAAACTAATAAAAATATTGAAATACACGACTGTAATCCTAATTTACATTTTAAAACGACTAGAAAAATAGTAGCACGTGGACAATTTATTAAACTCAACATAAAACGCGAACATCAAACGTTTTTTGTTATCGAACTGTCATGATTTTTAAATTTTTTGCTTCGTTCTTTCACTAATTCACATAACTGAAGTCCTGTACAAATCCTGCAGCGTTAGTTATATTTTTGATCTCGTTTTGTATTGTTTCCTCTATTGTAGTCACATCTTCCTGTTCACTATCCTTAAATTCCTCTATCTCCATATAACATTCCGATTTCTGCTCAATGATTTCAATTTCCTTGAACACTTCAGATTTGATCCTTTCGACGATGCTCTTACCTTCGTCCATGACTTCAACAATACTTGATTTTGAGGCAGTTTTGGAATCTACTATTGGTATAGGTATTTTGGATTCTTCTAATTTGGCAATTTTTGTGATAGGTTCAACGGTTTTGAGCGAGGGCACCTTGACTGGTGGTATAAGTACGAATTCGCTAGTGTTGATGACCGGGCTGGGAGGAACCGCATCAAAAGGTACGGCCAGGCTGGTCTGTAGCGCCTCCACTTCCCTGCGTCGCGTCTGTTTCCTCTCCAGTTGCTTTTGCAACTCGTCAATCCTTTCTTCTTTAAGTTTCAACATGTTGTCAAGATGTTCCACCTATAGGAAATTTAATTAATGTTTTATGAAGAAAATCAATATCGATAAATGAATGGGGAATTTAAGGAGTCGCCTACAGTAGTATGTGTATGAGCGAAATGGCAACTAATCATTTGAAACTATGACATAATAGGTAACAATTAGCCTACTCTGTGAAAGTATGCAATAAACATCAATGGCATTATTGTTTAGTAGTCATGATGTAATGGCTTTTCACATTACAAACTTTACCATGACTAAAATGTTTAATGCTAAAGGAAATTAATAATGACTACGATATCTGCTGTAAGTGTATTTTGAATAAGGAAATAATATAAATTGCAGACAACATAAACGCTTCATTAAGTTTTTCTTCTCCCCATTACTTTATCTATAGCTTCCCCGTTTTTTAATGTACTGAAAACCTACTTTATCAAAATGCCACAAGTATTATAAACATCAGCTAGTTTGTGAACAAATTCTGTCGAATCTAAACGTACCTTCTGTTTGAGCACTTCCGAAGCATCTTTAGCGTCTTTGAGTTCTTCTTTGAGCGTTAAATAAGACTCGTAATTAACCACCTTCTGCTGAACTGTTTCCAGCACGCCGTTCACTCGGGTCTTCACTGGGACCACCAGCACGTGTTCTACAATGAATAATCTTATGTATATTACGATTTAGGTTAATAAAATAATTATCAGAAGAAGATAATGAAACGAGTGGAAGGTATTGGAGAAGACTACATGAAATTGCTTGGACTGCGACTATCTTATCTATGTCGGGCGAAAGAAATAAAATATATCAAAGTTATGTAAGCTAAGACTGGGTAGGTAACCTTCATCTCCGCACGCCTCGTAGTAGCTCCCGCCGCTTGACAAGTTTTGATCGGCGTCTTTCGATGATTTGTTCGCTTCTTCGTCACGATTGATCTTGTCCCTGACTGAAAAATGATAGCAATCTCTATAGATTATTCTACATTCTACAACGACAAGGAAAATCCCCTGATAAGTGGTAACCAATTAACCAGAGCCCATGGTCGATCACCTTGGTAAATGGATTGCCAACAATTATGAGAGAGAAGAGCATTGCGTCAAGTCTTGTAGTCCAAATAAGTTAGTACCTAGTTTACATTCAGCAAAAAGAATGACAACAGTTTATTGACTATGACTGTATAAATCGTTGATTTTAATACTAAAATGGTACGGTTCTTGGGATGGCTAATGCTCATTTGGAAAGCCTACATTCAAGAGCGGATGGTGATGATATACTATAGATTGATAGCATACTTTCAACACGCGGCGATAGTCTAGTTGGGTGTGGAACGGAATGCCATGACGAATGTTTGCAGGTTCAAATCTAAGGGGAAAGAACCTCTGAATTTTCTAAAATTTTGTATGTATTCTTTGTGAATTATCTATCGCTTGCTTTAACGGTGAAGGAAAACATTGTGAGGAAACCCGCATACCTAAGAAGTTCTTTATAGGAATTTTGAGGATGTTTGAAGTCTACCAATCCGCACTAAGCCAGCGCGGTGGACTAATGCCTAATCCTTCTTAGTTGTAGAGGAGGCCCGTGTCCGCCAATGGTACAGTATATAATAAAGGGCTGATAAATACTTTCAACAGTAGACCCTGGACAGCGATAAGTTGATACACAGATAGATATATTTACCCATAACCAGCACTCTCTCTATAACCCCTGGCGCGCAGTTAGCGAGCTGCTCCATTGTGTTACAGCAGAGGTTCAGCTTGAGTTTCTTCAGCACTTTCCTGTTGAGCGTCATCCAGTTGTTCAGCTTGAGCGCGTGGCTGTTCCGCGGCGGGTAGTTGTGCATCTCCACCAATTTAGGATAATGGACGCTCAGCATCTCCGCTAGCAGGACTGTTGCAAGATACTGATTTGATGAATTCCCTAAATAATATTCTATCTTACATAAAACGGACGTGACTTCACATCTTTGGTGTTGCATTTTGTGCAGTCAGTAATTCTGTCGCGGTAAAAAATACTGCTTACCAGCGTTATGTCCTATGTTTTCTAGTTATTGGTGGCACGAAAAAATAAATTATAAGTGTTATTACCATTTGATCCTTGTTAAATATTTCATCAAGTGATGCCTACTAATTTTTCTTCCGTTATAAATAACAATAATAAAATATATTAAGCCTTCGATTGTTTGTCGGCGAGATCTCTAGAATAACAATTGCTGTAAACATTTTACTGTTCACAGTAACTATTTCTCTAGTGAGCTGTGATCGCCACGTTAACATCGGCTTCCTGATGTTAGCAAAAAAACTAGCGACATTATCATTACGGAAACTCGGTGGCAAAAGTGCTAAGAGGAATTCAAATATCAGAAAATAGCTGTGAATTTATAAATACAAGATTTTCAGCTCATTTAAAACAAAATGATTCTCCTTATATAAATAAGTAGATATCATATAAGGTTCATTATGTTGAGCCATAATGCTGAACTATACTTCAGCTGGTTACGACTCAAACATGATTCGACATCACAAATGCCGCAATTCATTCGTGTTGTGTTTATGCTGTGACCCCATGTGCGTCAAAGGAACACAACAGTCCTACCACGCATTGATTGAAGAAGGAATGTTTACCAGCATCAGAAAAATCCCTGTTGATCTTCTTCGTGGGTCTTGATAGTTTGAAGGTGTCCACCCATGCCAAGACAGACTCCAGGTCCGCTAACGGTATAGGCAGTTCCATATTCGACATATTTTTATATTTTTACCAAATAAACTCCAGTTCTGATTGTTTGACGGTTTGATTTTCGCAGCATTGTGAGTTAACAGTTGTCATGTTTTATATTTATTTTTTTCTGGCCGGTCGTTTTAAGTAGTTGGCAGTAAAGAGGTTGTAATTTTTTTCTGGTGTTTTCCTATTCCAATATAAATCATTTTTTGTCACTTTTACTGGATTTGCAGAATCAATTCGACCTAGTTTTTAAAATCGATCGCCTGTCTGACTTAATTCTAATAAATCCAAATTGTCTTGCAAATCTTTTTAAATTGTTTCTGCTTGCGGCTAATAACTTTTATGGTAAGTTTTACTATGATAGTCCAAGATATAAGCGCAACTAAGTTTGGGTGCCACTACCAAATATTGTATGCCCACTAAGTCTGTATTTGATATGAATAAATACTTAAATAAATCTCCATTTCTGCTCCATAAAAGTTAGCAATGCATTTATAAATTCCAACTTTTATGCCTGTTCATGCCCCCAATGTCACCTACCATCAGACCACCCAATTTTACTAAATGCTGTAATAAAAACTATTTCTTAGGCTTCTACGCTTTACTGTCCTTTCTAGAAAGCAACCTAGCATTTTACAACGACATTTAAGCTTCACACAAAACCAATTTAACAAGACCTCAGTTACACCATAAAGTCTTCGAGACTTGTATAAATAGATGCAACGTCGTGGACCGTTCCAGCCTGGTCATGAGAAGCGTATGTTAGATCACATTATGTAGAAAACCGCACTTTCTTTATCGGTTGAGATAATGTGTTTTAACCGACTGTACTAGGAAACGTTATGTTTTGTAGAGTATGTAGAGTCCATTCCTGAGGCATAGGTCGTATCCATTACCTACAGTACCTTGGTACCTAAGTACTTATAGGTACCTTCTGGGCAAGCTAGGCCCTTAAAATAATAAACAACACTCTCGTCACGTTTTATCGACATAAACTTTCTACCTTTCGTACTGTTTGTATTTTCATAAGCGCCTGCGCAGATTGTTAACCTTTTAAGAAAATAGACACCTATTTTACACAATTTTCGTTACAGAAGTTTATTGTTAATTGTTTTATTAATTTACCAAATAAACCATAAATACAATTTTCCTTATGAACTAAAACAAACTTTTAGGTTGTAACATACTTATAAAATTAAATTGAGATCATAGGTCAATAACTATAGGTATATCCCTACACTAGGCACGGCTTGTATCTATAGCGTCAATCGTTTCGGCTACATTTATGCAATTACCTACCATTGTGCAAGTTTTATTGCTTTCTTAGCGAATCCATTTACTTACATACTTAAATCAATGACGTTTTACAATGGTTTTCATTGTTTTGCAGTCTACTAGAAATGCTAGTTTTATTCTTACTGGAATTTGTTTAGCAATTTTTAGCGTACTTAGAGTTATTCAGGAGGGGCTGCACAGAGCGTATCACTAAATTGTATCAATTGCTGTGCTGGTATGGTTTTTGTATTTACCTGGGTAGCAACCACTGTACACAAGGTGTAAGACCCGACATAACTAACCCACGTAAGTGTGTCGCGTTCCGGGATTAGTCTATTACATTCAGTTTCAAACAGGCCGGCATAATTGTCTCGACTGGTGAGGGATGATTATCCCTCAGATCGTCAAACACTGGATCTGGATCACACTTCGCTTACCATCTGGTGTAATGGGGTTACTCTACTGCCTCCATATAAAAAAAACGAGTAAATAACGTGTTTTTCAAACGAAACACGCGACCTAGGAATATAGCATATCGGTGGAGGATTGTAATTGGTAATAAATCTATATACTTAATTTACTTTATTTTATTTATTATTAGTCTGTAAACTTATTTCAAATTAAATAAATGAATATAAATATTTTGCAATAAATTAATATAATTTACTTTATTTGTATTTATTATTAGTTTGTAAGCTTACTTAAAATTCTATTAATAAATAAAAATCACCATCACTCATTCGCTCGTAACATCACCAACATTTTCTAACATTTCTATGGTTACGTAGTTTATGGCGCGAAAGTGTGAACACCGCCTAAACGATTGCGAAATAAAATATGAGATGTTTGTGGTAATGTGCACTCAGTGCTGTGCCGCTAGCTAGACGTGGCCCACGTAGTGAAGTGATCGCTAGACAAAAATAAGGTGAGTTTAATTTCATTAATTATAAATACGAAAGTTTTTGTTTTGTCACGTCGCGTAGATATCAACGATTCGGCTTTTTTTATAAAGATTTATGTGTAGTGTGTTGATATCTAGATAGTTTTTATCCCATACAGTGTTCCCTTGGGACGTTCCAGGAATATATTTTAAGGCCAAGCGATTAAATGATATTCGTACTTATTTACTTTATAATAGTAAAGTTGCCCGCAGTATAGTTTGCACCAGCACCGTGCATCGTGCGGGTTTGGCTCCCGCAAGATAAAACGATTGGAGTCAGTGATATTAGTAAATTAAGCTAATTTATATTTATGATACTTCCTATGTTTTATACAATCGTGTGAAGAAATCGTGTTTGGTCAGTGGTAGTGTGTTTGGGTCATGGACAGGGGGGCCTTAAAATCTTAACCATTTGAAGTGCTAGAGCGCGAATATCCGCCTGCATCCCTTCGCAACAAAAACATATTTTTTTTTTATAAGTACAAAGTTCGGGAGAAAATTGGGCGCACCTTTTTCCGATAACTTTTTTTGGCGGGCTTTCACCTCCTTTGTTTTGCGCCACGATGCTACGTTTCTCTAGCCCAAGGGTAAACACGGTCCTATTACTAGACTGCGAAGTTCCATGTTATATACTTACCCAGGTCAGACATACTGTTTGATGTTTTTTCTTAAACAGTTTGCCCCAAACAGGAACGTAAGTTACCAGCCGTAAAATTAAAGCAAACCTATTCCAGCAATATATGTACTCAAAATAGTTTATAATAGTAATCCTACATTTGGAATAGAATAAGTTCAAGTGGTAGGAGTAGATAAGGAAACGAGTATATCGGTCAGATGATGGTAAATCATCACCATAGCCCATAATGACCCCACAAACACAAGAGCAAAGTGAAAATTAAAACAGGGGAGAAGAGGGTTTCATAGCGTCTCTCTAACACTAACCATAAAGATTCTAATATACGCCTATTTTTTATTATAATAATAATATCAGCCCTGTATTATATACTTGCCCACTACTGAGCACGGGCCTCCTCTACTACTGAGAGGGATTAAGCCTTAGACCACCACGCTGGCCTAGTGCGAATTGGTAGACTTCACAAACCTTCGAAATTCCTATAGAGAACTTCTCAGATGTGCAGGTTTCCTCACGATGTTTTCCTTCACCGTTAAAGCGAACGATAAATTCACAAAGAATACACACATGATTTTAGAAAAGTCTGAGGTGTGTGCCCTTGGGATTTGAACCTGCGGCCATTCGTCTTGGCAGTCCGTTCCACGCCCAACTAGGCTCTCGCCGCTACTTTTATTTTTTATTAGAAAGTGATAATATAATAATTAGTAGATTCGACATAATTATGCTGAAGCCAAATGCGAATGCCAATTAGCGTGGTGGCGTCATATTACAGTATGACTGTACTGATTCCCTAAGCTCTATGCAAATATAATAGCATCCTTTATAACAATGTAATGAACACACAGACGTACACGTCATGTACAAAACTAATTTAAGGCTATCAAATAAACAAAAAATAAAAATTAATACTGAAGTAAAACCCACAAGATTTACTACAGCAGCAAAATGAAAGTTATAAGAATTCTCACGCCACAAACGGTGCTAAAATAACGCCACAACTTAAACGTCATAATACAAAAGTAATAACTTTGACTGTTACTAACAATAAAGGAACTAACCATTAGTGATTAGCATGTAATGTTATAAGTATATAGAGATAATATTCGATTATAATATACTAGCTTTTGCTCGCGTGAAGGAGTTCTGCGGGACAATCTTTTTTTTCGACTAACTTGATATGTATCGTCATATTATGACCAAATTACATAAAATCTTTATAAATTGTAGTCTATGTGTTATTATGATGTATACAGTATAACCAATATCACTGTAAAGTTTCATCCAAATCCGTTCAGAAGTTTTTTCGTGAAAGAGGAACAAACATATGTATCCATCCTCACAAACTTTCGCATTTATAATATTAGTAGGTTTGTCAGTTCTCGGTTTACGTAACCAAATATATTGTGGTCAAGTCCACACGATATTCATAATATTCAGTAGCACGTGGCCTAATTATTTCACTCATGTGTCGTATTACGATGCACACACACACTTCCGACGTTTATTATTATGTAAATCTAATAATTATACAAGATATGTTACTGATAAGTCCGTCTTGCCCGGTTTGACTAATAATAAAAAAATCTCTACTTTCTAACATAATTACACACGTGGTGTATGATTATATTAATGAGCATTTATTAGTCTAGAATGTGATCTACTGAGAATACATTTAGTTCTTAATTATAATTAGAAACTACAAAACATGATGATCATTATCAATCTCGGTAATAATAATTATACTCACTTTAACAATCGTGACGATGTTCTAAAGGTAAATGCACGAACCGCAGCGCGCTGGGTGGATTTGGAAAATATTTAATTATCAAACTGACTACGTTAAACGTCTGAGAACATGGTAGCCTGGAGGGGGGTGCAAGGGGGTGCACGTGCACCCTCCTGTTCAGAACAAAACACAATAAAAATAACAGAGGTTTTATTTCGGTTTAGCTTAATATACAAATATCCGTGCGATTTTTATTTGAAAATATGTTATGTAGTACCTATTTATAGTATGTAGATGCAGATGCACCTCCCTAAAAGTAATCTTGGCAGCGCCCATGGCTGGGAATGTAAGCAAAAACTCATTGTTCAGTCTACGATAAGGTGTGTGGGAGAATATCAATTAGATTTTGTATTCGTATATTAAAATGCATACAACGATTATTGAATAGGTATATCTGGATATTGTTACTTCTCTTGCTGATAAGGGAAGATGGATAAAAACGCACACGTATTTTATATTGCCGCCTTATTTAGCATCATTGGAGATTATTTGCTTTACCGTCGAACGTACAAAAAAGTACGGCAACAAAAATGAGGATTTCCCATAATTATATTGAGTGATTCAAACAATTAGTTTTTGTGGGTACTAACAATATAGACATTTTTAGGGTTCCATGCCTTAAAAGGTAGGTAAAATCATATTATTGTCCGTGTGTCTGTCAATATTCTTTTTCTTTGGAAAGTTGAGTTAAATATTAAATACTCGATTCGTTAATGTCATATCTTACGATTTTACACGGGAATCAAAACCAACAGTATACTTCCTGTTAACCTAGTACTTATCAGACAATTCATGACTAAAGGGCCAGCCATTTACATTTTTTTTTTGCCGTGTGATTAAGTGGAGGTTTTGTTTTCAAATCGATATTATCCGTATCAGTAGCGTTTCGTCAATAATGAATAAAATATGTTTTTGACACTATCAATAATTAAATAAATCCCTAGAATAGGATTTTTGATGTGGCATCACTTACACTTTCTAATTATAATAAATTTCGATCAATTAACAAATTTAATTAAATTGGTATCTCTAGATTAAGTATTGCATTATTTATAAAAAATGTACGTTCAAATAAACTTTGTATTCTTATTAATTAATGCTATAAGTAGGGCAATGACCTCCACCTTAAAGTGTTGCAGAAAATGTTGACTACTTAATTTCTTTTTTGACACTAAGTATGAAATTTAACACTACTAACGTGGTTTAAATATACTTTAAAATGTTGATCATTCAATTATTCGGAAACAACGATTACATGCGCACGCACTGGTTTGGTCACACAAAACATTTTTTGTCTCATTGAGCTGGTGGTAAATAAATCTCATAATCTTTAGGCTTGCAGTTTATAAAGGAATAGTCTTTAGGCCTTTGTCTGAGAGCTCATAACACCTTATTTTAAAAAAATACTAATTTAGACTACTTAATAACACCTTGTTTCTGCAAAAAAACAGTATTTTTATGAACATAATTTACTATAACTAGCGGATTAATCGATTTAATTTTGCTTTTAAATTCGTTATTAGTGTCCGGTTGCCCCCGTAACCTTTTCAAATGCATCTCTGTAATGTATCAGCTATTTTGTTGCACGAAGATGAGTCTGCTGTTTGTGAGGTAAATCAAACACGCACTTCGCAGCACGCAGGAGTCAGGACTGCAATTCTTTATAAAATCAAGATTATTTTAACGCTAGGCGTCAAGTATTTTTGGTTCTGAAGAATTATTTAGTTTAGAAATCAGACAAAAATCCATGTGAGTAATAATTTGGGTGTTTCAAAATTGGCAGATCAATAACTTACACTTATACAGAGTTTAGTCGTAAAGAAATCACACACACACTTACGTCTTTTATCTCCAACGGGGTAGGCAGAATCGCAACCAGTGCACCTAGTTTTAGCCTTGTGTAACTATTTTATTCTATAATATGATACAGGGCGAGCCTATTGCCTAAAAGTAGAAATTTAACTCAGGACATCGGCTATTATCATTTCGTAACAATAGTCTCAGTAAAAATGCTAACGAGTTTAATCCAAGCATTGTTTGAATACAAAACGTGGCAAGGTCAATGTTGCATTGATGGGTCGAGACCTCAATACATAGATCGTATAGAAGTGAAACTCATTTCGTAACGCGTTGTTTGGACATGTGCCTCGAGTCAAATCATGTGCTAATCTATGCCAAAAGATACTAATTTATTACTGCGTAGTGCGTATCTACATGTTCAGGAAGCATAGATAGTAGATCTAATATATAATTTTTTATCGGAATATCTATAATAAAAGGAGGTCATTTAATTTTTTTTGCTAGTTATCGGAGTCTAGAATTTCAAATTGATATTTTCTATCTTAGTATTGTTTCGACAATTGATAAAAATTAAATATGTTTAGTTTTTCAAAACATCTTATGTAATATGTACTGTTATGTAATACACTCTTTCTCGATAATCAGGTCATTCAACAGTCAACCTTTTTTCAATTCGCACCGGTAGTTCTTGAGATTAGCGCGTTCAAACAAACTCTTCAGCTTTATATAATAGTATAGATATACAATTTCTATGAGTTAATAAATGTAGCGCACGTAAAATAAAAATTCAAAAACTGTATTTAGCAATCGAACTTAGGACTGATTTCGCCGCCGTCCACTACACGTTTAAATAATCCGCTCAACTATAAGTATTATATAAGTAATCCAATTTTAGAATTTATGTTTTAAATAATGGCTCCATAAATTATACGTCTGGCCAGAATTAAACGATGTCATTTTCAAATAGCATAGAAAATATATAAATATATACTATCGTCGACTTACATAACAAAATTAGAAGAAAGTAAAGCTCGAGAAACAGCAACTACAGCCTAGTTGAGAGTGGAACGGAGTGCCGAGACGAATGTCCGCAGGTTCAAAGCTCAAGGCACGCACCAATCGAGAAACCGCAAAAAACGTATTTTCCAGAATTAGGTATACTACCGAAAACATAATTGGCTTTCGATAGGTGTAGGTACCTACGTCTACTTGACTACGCGATATTATGTTCCGAACTCGGCAGTAAATATGGAGTGATAGTAAGAAATTTTACAAGTCGACCAATACGTTACATATATATACAAATATACCTACTCACACAAAGATTACTTTATATGTTAAACTTACCTAATCTTTATCTAAGTATATATTTTAACTGTACTATAATCACTATTTTTATCTACCTCTTATTTTCCAGTCATGATCGTCGCGGAAGCCTGGAAAGCGAACTACTTGTACTGGCTGTTTCCGGTTCTGATCATAACTGGATCGCTTGCAGTCCTCGGTCTAGTCGGACTTCTGTTCGCTATTAGACTCTACGTGAAACTGACTTGCGGCAGATACCACGGCACCAGGAGGATGGACGGCAAAACAGTTATTGTCACTGGATGCACCAGCGGTATTGGGAAGGAGACGGCTTTAGAGCTGGCTGAACGTGGAGCGAAGGTTATTATGGCTTGCAGGAATTTAGAAGCGGCGAAGAAGATCAAAGGTGGGTTCAGTGGTGTATAGGTTGGCATCCACGGCGGTTTTATATCTAGAACTTAGCAGCTTGAGCACTATCTTACCGAGTGATGGGGGAAGTATTAAGTAGGTTTGAGCATACTTTACCTACAGAAATTAAAATAATAATGTGTATAGGTTTTTTTAGTTTTAGTTTCATGACTATTTGTCTTATTGCTTCCATTTTACTCTAATTTCTGAAGTAACCATCAAATATCATCTTCCTGAATCTTCTCTTACGACATTACTTTCTTTTTGGCAATCAAAAACAAGGATAGTAAAACTTAAATATTAAAAAAATATGAAATAACTATAACAATAGTATCACACGAATAACAATAATAGTTATATATTATGTGAGTATATAATAGTTGTTTATTTTTATGACCAAGATGAAGTACATATCCAAAATGCCGCAAACGGTAAAGCATTAGAAACACGTTCTTACTTACCGCTGTGAAAGCTACTATCATTAGATTTTATTACAGTATTGCAAAATGAATGTATACGTGACTTGTAGAGACAGCTTCAATAAATAGAAAGATGAATGTAAATATTACCGAAATATTTTCTAACATGTTTCAGATGAAATCATCGATATAACAAAAAACGAAAAAGTGTTCGTGAAGAAACTTGACCTGAGCTCTTTCGCATCTATCAGGGAATTCGCAGAAGATATCAACAAGACAGAAAACAAACTAGACGTCTTGATCCACAACGCAGGCTACGCTGAAACCTTCAAAAAGAACAAAACAGTTGACGACTTAGAAATGACCATGCAAACCAACCACTACGGACCATTTCTGCTCACCCATCTCCTAATAGATTTACTAAAGAAGAGTGCTCCGTCTAGAGTCGTTATTGTTGCCTCTTCATTATACCGAATTTACTCATTCAAACTTAACAATCCAAATCCAGTAAATACTATGCCTGGTTTCTTATACTATGCGTCGAAAGAGGCAAACATCCTGTTCACCAGAGAACTAGCAAGAAGATTAGAAGGTACAGGTGTAACTGCGAATTGCCTGCATCCTGGTTTAATAGACACAGGAATTTGGAGGTCTGTCCCGGCTCCTCTTAGCTGGGGTCTTGCTGGAATCATTAAAAGCTTCTTCAAAACGCCGAAGCAGGGTTGTCAGACTACGGTAATGCTGGCCGTTGATGAGAAGTTGGAGAAAGTCAGCGGGAAGTACTTCTCGGATTGTAGCGAGAGTTCTATCTCGAGGTCTGTAAGCGACATGAGCCGTGCGCGGCAGCTGTGGGAGATATCTGAGAAGATGGTACATTTGACGGAGACTGACGCTAAGATTTTATAGACTTGCTACAACTTTAAAAAGTGTTAAATATTTTATTATGTTTATTATAACGTAAAAAAAGAAAATGATGTCCTTCGAAAGTAGAATAATCGGACTTTAGTCTCATTAGAAAATTAATTTGTTCCTGGTCGACCAGCAAAACTACGGACTAACTTGGCCGACATGATGAGAACTTAACATGATTATTATTTATTATGAGATAAATTAGACATTTTAATTTGCTATCTTTGTTTTAACGATCATAATTTAGTGATGCATCTTCTGTAACTTAGAGCTATATTTTTTATTGTCGTATCTTATTCTAATTGTGTGATGTATCATGCTGTTTAAGAATAAAGTTTTGTTACTATAATTTTTCTCTTACCTTAGTGTTCTATATTAGCAATTATTTCTAATTATGGAAAACAATATTAATTTGCTGTTTTTCGTTCACTATTTCGTAATTTCCTCATCGCATTCCCTATGATCAACTACACAGCACTCGGCTTTCATTATTAAATAAACAAAACTGGTAAATAATCTCTAACTTGGAATTCATGGACCATAGTGATATTCTGTAGATACGATACAGCCTGTGAGGCTTGTAATTACATGATCATTGCTTCACTACGCCATATTAAAGGGAAAGATGTCATCCGTAGGCTCAATGTATAATGTGCATTTAAGGTCTTATAAGAAAATATATAATTAAGCAACACTCTCTGATGACTAAACCCAAATCTATGCATTTTCTTGTAGTTTTTTTGTATGCTCATAAAATACTATTTACAAACAAAAACAACTTAGACAATGTGGAAGAAATGTAACAACTGCTGTGTATTGAGAAATATACGAATGAGTTACTTCTTTCCTAAATATATCCTATCTGTATAGAGAATTATACAGTATACATGTATGTAAAATATTTCTTTTCTTACACAAAATAAATATTTTTAAACTAACACGGGTTTCCGTCTAAGGCTAACTAGATAAACATTGCCTCATAAATTCCCGATTTAGTAACTTCCCGCAATTTTCTTCTGATAAATTTTGGACCATCCCTTTTAAAATTTTTACTCACCTTTTTTGTTTTACTACAGTTCTGTGTCGTTCCTTTCTATTAATAAATGATTCGCAAACTAAACCGAAGTAAGACATGAGAAACGACATTGCAGATTATTAGTTTATTACAATTTATAAATGAACATGTTAAATATTACATACATAAATATATTCTGTTTGATAAGGCAGTGCTTAATAAAAACTTAAATACAGTGTTAATCTATCAACTCGAACTGGTCTAAGAAAGTTTGGTCGACACCAAGGGCGGTACCGAGACTCTCTCGCGGTTTCTTCTTGGCTTTCTCATCCATATCATAACAAATATGGTCTAAATAATCCATAGACCTCACAGAATGTGCACTGCAACTTGGACTCAACAAGTCAGGCAATAGAATTCTATGTGCAGTAAAAACATCAACATTAACAACATTCAAATTCTCTTTTTCCTCCACTATTGTTTTGAAATCACTTGAATCATCATTCTTTTCTAATGGCAAAACACTGGCTCTGACTTTCTTAAACCTATTAATAATCTTCTCTAAAGAACTAGTTTTTCTTATTAACTGTGTATTGTTCTTAGGTGTTTCAGTCTTTATTTCTTTATCAGTAGATTCATTTTTCATTGCATATTTCATAAAATCTATCTCCACATCTTTAACCATTTCATTGAATTTCTGTTCTGGATCTGGAGCAATTGAAATTTTTGGAAGATTTTCGGGATCAGCATGCTTTCTGGGACTATCATTAGGTTGTGGAGTACATTGGTTACTGTCTTTATCCAAAGCAACAATCCCTGATACTTCTAAAATTGAGGGACTGTCTTCTGGCATTATAGATAGTTTTCGTCTTCTGCAAGCTCCAAATGACCTCTTTTCTCTATTCTCAAATAGATTAGGAGAGGAATAACTTCTGAATAAACCATTACTCTCACTAGAAGTATTAGACTCATTAAAGAGGCCACCTTTCTTGATCTTAATATCTGGCCTTTCCAAGCTATGTTTGAACTTCTTTGAACTGCTGCTCTTTTTAGTAGACAATAATCTCAGAATCTGTTGCTTTGTGAAACCTGTGCCACATTCAGCAATAGTTTCATTTGCTTTATTAGCATGGGACATAATGGATGCATTCAAAAAGTTGTGATTAGCATTTGGACGGTCATAAGTGCTTACTCTACATGATATAATACTCTTTAGGAAATCTTCCCTTGGTCCATGGTGATATGGGGTGGCAAGTAATGACATTTGCTGAGGTTTCGTGAATGAATGGTTCTTTCTTCTAAGTAAATTGAACTGATATTTTGATGTATTTAAAGGCGTAAATGTATCGAAAATTATTTGGTTCTGAAGGCACTTGCTGCTCCTTATATCAGATAAGTCTGGTATAGGTGGGAGTTCCAAAATTTGTTTTGGAGTTTGTTTCAAGGAGTCAGTGAAAGACAGTGGTGAGGGCTGAAATAAATAATGTTTTTTTAGAACCATGAAACAGCCACATATATTAAGTATCATGTTATTATATTTTATTATATCCATTTGCTAGCTCTGTAAGGTGAGACATTTGAGCCAAATTCGGTAGTAAGTCATATGATGGCCAAAGACTCATTGACACCAGGTTACCATCCTGTGCTTAGCATTACATAGCACTTAACTCTTAAGTTTTTAATGTTCTGTAAACTAGAATACAACAGAGCCTACTGGTCACACTGCTGCTTTATAGGATAATAAGCTGGTATTATCAGTCTTATAAAACACTTAGATAATCTTTTTTTATTGCTTTAAATGACAAGACAAGCTTGCCGTTCAATGGTAAGCTATACAACCACCCATAAAAACAGTAGAAACACCATTCAATGCCTTGAATTACAAAGTATTGTTTGGTATTCCACTGCGCCCGCCATCCTGAGACATGAGATGTTGAGTTTTATTATGTCCAGTAGTTACACTGGCTACAATGTTCTGTTTCAAGCCAGAAAATAACAGTGATTACACAAGCCCAGAATTAGACATTGCAGTGGTACCTACCCAGGCAGACTCTCTCATATGAAAGACCTATCACCACTCATTACATAAGTCAAATACAAATTTAAACATTGAATAAAATAATATATATGTTAACTACAGTGAAAACTCTTCATTTCTCCTGTGTATATTTATAATAACTCACCTGTAAACTTTCTTCAGCAGAATTCACCCGCTCAAGTAGGATCTTCAAAGCTGATGCCATCTCGTTGAAGTTACTCTTCCCATTGTCCAAATACTCATTGAATTTATAAATATCATCACTAATTTCAGCATTTTTCAATACAAAACATATTGCCACAAGGAAGCCTCTTATTAAATTGGGGAAATATAATTTATCATCTCTGACTATATTTTTCAATATATATTTTTGCTCAGAATTAACTTTCAGCTGCAACTCTTTAGTGCATATTTCATCTGTATCATGATTGTACTCTATCATGTATGTATGCCTATCTACCTCTCCCATATGCCTGGATATCAAAGCTTTTGTATTACTGCTAACAGTTTCACACGATTCTTTAAACGGTCCTATTTTCTCATTCCATTTATGCTCTATTGCACTTATTTGTACATCTACATCCGCTAGCCAGTCATCAAAAAAAGCTGGTGAAGAATTTATACATTTTATTTTAAGTATTTCATCTTTTGTATGCTTGTCCATAGTGTGTTCACAGACAAATTTATCGACAATATCATCAATAGTTTTTTGGGCATCCGATGTAGACAAAGTATGCTCCATTTGCGTGATTTTGTCACGGAATATGCCCGCAATCTTCTCCATAGCCTCTTTTTTACGTAAATAATTGGAGAACTTCCGTAGCATCACCTCAGTCTCGCGATCAATGTCTTCTAAGAAACTGTCTTTCTTATTTGATTTATAAGTCGCAGTCATAGCGTCGTAAAGTTTCTTCTGGCGGTCTTTACACATTTTAGATACAAGCAACCTCTGTACCGCTAGCTGCGATAGTTGGAACATCAACATTGTTACCTTATAGCATCCTGGGTTTACCAAATATGACGACATTACTAGAGATAGCAAACCTTTATTGCTGTAGTCACTTATGAAGTTGGACAACTCGTTTCTGTACGCTCTCTCTGTCTTCGTGTCGTATAAAGGCCACGGAAGCGACGAACTAACTTGATGATCCACTATGGACACTAGGTAATGCGATAGGTGGTTGAAAAAGTTCTGCGTAGGTTTATCCAGCGCATTTTCATTAAACACTTGGTTAGACAAATCTGTAGGTATCGGCTTCAGCTTGCTTAGTATGCCGATATTTAAAGACGTCTCTTTTTTGAGCACCAAAACAAGATCTCGCTGCATAGTTATGGTTGCCATGATCACTTATTTTCACACTGGGCACATAACTCGTAATTATCACTTGATATACAGAATAGTTTCAATCCATCTTGACGGTATTCAGTACGATATTTTTTTTTACTTTATACGATTTAAAAAATATCAACAATTCAACATAGGTACGCGCAAGCGGAAATTGGCGGAAATTCAAAATTAAATGTCAAAATTTCCGTTGACGCTACCCGGATCATAGGGAGGTGACTTGAATATCGATTATTATCTAAGGTAGGTATGCATACAGTATGGATTTAGAACCAAAAACTGCAAATAAGTTTAATGGCATAAACCGAAATATGTATTTTAGACTATTTCAGAGACATTTTCTTAACGAAGATTGGAATTGGTTGACAGTCGATAAACAAACACATGGACTAAACCAAAGAGAATATAGACATTAGACATTGCGTTGAACGCATAACCTAAAAATATTTTTCCGCGGGGGGCAATCAAAACACACGTGTGTTGCCCCTGGAAAATGAGAATAAAATAAAAATATCAAAATGGTGCGTCATTTGACTTAAAACAAATTAAATGTGCAGCGAAACGTGTGTAATTATGTATTTATTTGCAGAGTAAGTTATACGTGTTGTTCGAACACAGCGCGGGGTTCGCGCTATTTCGTGTGGCAGAGTTTGAGGAGCTCTCAGCGTTTCTGCCTCAAGTTGAGGAGTCGGTGACCGATCTGCAGAGGTTCAACTCCGTGGTAACGCTGATTGCATTCCAGCCGTTCAAGTCGGCCGTGGTCGCTCTTGAGAATATCAACGCTGTTTCTGAAGGTTTGTGACACGTTTTTTTAGTAACCTTAAAGACAATTGCTTTTGAAAGTATCAAATGAATTTATAAATGATGTAAATATACAAGATTGTAACAATTTGTACCTATCTATAGTCATTGTTTTTAGTGAATTTTGTGATAATTAAATATGTGGAGTATTACTATACTCTATATTAAACCCACATGGATTCAAGTCAATATAGTATTATGAAAGCCCATGAACGTTTGTTTACTACTTGAAAAAAAAAATTAACACTGTCTAATAAAGCCTTAATCACAACATGCTGATATATTTGTTGTTTCAATAATATGTTTGTTGTGTATTTATAAATAATCAGAATACAGGAACTATTTTTAAAATATTTTCCTTATGGCTTCCCTTTTACAACATGTAAGAGTTTTTATTAGTCCCTAGGACAATTCCCCTATAGACAATGACTGAGCCATTACTACCATACATATTTTTTATCACATACAACAATAAAAACTTATCCTAAACTATTCCTTCTTACAGGTATCATTCCTGAGGATCTAAACTTGTTCCTGGAAGGTGCCCTGCCCAAAAAGAAGAAGAGAGGAAAATGCACTCTTGGTGTACTGGACCCCAAGCTCGGAGCTGCTATCAGCGAAGCTCTAGAGATACCATGCTCACACACCGGTGCTGTGCCAGAAATATTAAGAGGTACCAAATATTAATATGCTAGCTTTTTTACTCAGGTCTTCACCCATGTAATAGAGTTTGCCTATTTCCTTCCTGAACTCCAGGGCCACAACTGACAAGTTGTTATACCTAATCATTACAGACATATTCTGCAGTGTTTATTTTTCACTATCAAAATGTTTTCCATTGTTTATGCAAATGTTAGACATTAAAATTAAACTATTTTTCGGATTTTTTTGTGGTGGTCATGGGTGGTCTGGGACCACAAAGGCTGCAGTCTTCAAAATGTAGGCAGAAAATTAAAATATAAAAACTGCATTAAAATCAGAAAAATAGTTTAATTTTAATACAAAAATATTCATTCAAATTACTAGAATTTGTAAAGTGATAGATGTAATTCTATTTATTAAAAACTAGTTTCTGCTCGTGGCTGCGCCTGTGGAAAAATTAGTTCCCAAGATATAAGTAATAGTCTATACTCTATAATACTCAAAAATAATGTAACTTTCTATTAGTAGTAAAGTATTTTAAGGATTGGAGCAGTAGTACGCAACACGCATTTATCCCCGAGTAGATATGCAGAGGCGCAACCAAGGCATCTACTTTTCGCCAAGGGTGTTCTGTCCCATAATGTGAAATGGGGCCAGTTTTTCTCCTTATCATGCACAAATTCAGAGCAGAAAACCCAAATATCATTTTGCCCGAGCCAGAATTCGAACCCAGGATATCAGAGCGCTGCCGTACCGCCCATGAAGTACAACTACGCCACCAAGAACAAAACAAACCTGTTTTATAATATGATTTATGGATATAAATTCTCCCTCAGGTATCCGCCACCACTTCCACGCGCTGATCAAGGGTCTGACCCTCAAGGCGTGCAGCGTCGCGCAGCTCGGTCTCGGCCACTCCTACTCCCGCGCACGTGTCAAGTTCAACGTGCATAGAGTGGACAACATGATCATCCAGTCCATAGCACTGCTCGATCAGCTTGATAAGGATGTCAACACATTCTCCATGAGGATTAGGTGGGTTTGTAGCTGTAAGACTTTGTTTGAGTGTAGAAGGCACGGAATGGGAGCAAATTGTTTCATGTTCTAAAAGAAATAAACAAGTATGGTAGTTATGTCTAAGAAATTTCATCATGTTTTTAAACAACTATTAATTGTTCACAGAGAGTGGTATTCGTACCACTTCCCAGAGCTTGTAAGCATTGTTCCCGAGAACCACTTGTACACAAAGTGTGCTGAATTCATAAAGGACCGTAAAACCCTCTCAGAAGAGTCATTGGAGCCGCTCACAGAGATCCTTGGTGACTCCGAAAAAGCTCAAGCTGTGGTGGACGCCAGCAAGATGTCAATGGGCATGGATATATCACCTGTAGACCTTATTAATATACAGATGTTTGCTGGCAGAGTTGTTGCACTTAGTAATTACAGGTAGGTAATAAAAATGTTACATTTATTTATAAAATACTATAGGAAGGATGATAAATATTCTATGCAGCATTCTACAAGTGTGGCCAATTACCATTAGAACCAACTTTTGTTGTCTTTTTGAAAAATGTGTATGTCCATAAAGTATTTTTTTCTTCACAGAAAACAAATAGCAGAGTATCTCCACTCTAAGATGAACTCTGTGGCGCCTAACCTGACGACGCTAGTGGGCGACCAGGTGGGCGCGCGGCTTATCTCTAAGGCTGGTTCCCTTACCAGCCTTGCCAAGTACCCGGCATCCACATTGCAGATCCTCGGTAAGAACCTGTTTTATAACTTAGGATCTGTGAACGCATGTTTTATTACAACGCACGCTCTTTGCGTGTCTTCAGCGCCTTCTCCGATTTTATATTTTTGTGTGAGGATATCATCTATATCATATTAAATCTGTTTGAAATACATTTTCTAATTACTCAATAAACTAATAGTCAGAATCATACTATAGAAGTGATGCACCAATTTAAAATGTTCATGTATTTCTACAGGTGCTGAGAAAGCTTTGTTCAGAGCATTGAAGACTCGCTCGAACACGCCCAAGTACGGTCTCCTGTACCACTCGACGTTCATCGGCCGCGCGGGGCTCAAGAACAAGGGCCGCATCAGCCGCTACCTCGCGAATAAGTGCTCCATAGCGTCTAGGATCGATTGCTTCTCAGGTCAGTTACCTCCTGTATTTGGTATGACTTGAAGGGTAGTTTTAGGTGCACGAATCGTCAGTATAGTCGTGATTGGTTAGTATGTCGTTCAATGTGTCGATGTTACGCGTGATTAGTTCCTTAGTCGATGCTTGTTTATTGGCTAACATGTTCTGTGCGGTCACTATTAAATGGTACTATATAATCTCTTTGTATATATGCAAGCTCACCCCCACCACTGTTTGTTTGTGCTTATGACTTGTGCTGTTTAGTGTGCAAATTAAAAACCAATCTTGCCGCCTTCGTCTTCAACAACTCGTTAAGCTCTCAGTGTCTAGTAATGATATATTTTATAATGCACACTTTGATCTATCGCAAGTGAAGTGTATCGACTTGCGGTAATAACAGTTGTGCGACATTATTGTCCAACAACAGTCGCGTGATTGTGTTGTGCGATCATAGTGATTGTGTGTTGGAACAAAAAATATTTACTAATGGAGCTCATATTCTTACCCCCTTATTCATAGACTTTATTTATCTAAGGACGGAACATTGCTGTGATAACAAGTCTGTTTCTCAGTGCTGACGGTATGGCAGCCTTTGCAGTGCGTAGATATAGGGCCGTTGTGATTTGCTAATAATTAGATACAACTTGAATCTAGTTGGCTATCAGATAAACAAAGCTGAACAAACAGCAAGTTGTCAGATAAACAAAGCTGAATAACAGACTTGTTATCACAGCAATGGTCTGACCTTAGATAAATAACGTCTATGAATAAGGGGGTTAGTTTTTACTATTTGCTTACTTGGTATACTAAAAAACCTTTGCTCATGATTCCATACCTTCACCCAGTCATACAATAGTAACACTAAAATTGTCTTCACAGAAACACAGTCAACGGTATTCGGTGAAAAACTAAGGCAGCAAGTTGAAGACCGTCTTAAGTTCTATGAGACTGGGGACATTCCCAAGAAGAACATAGAAGTGATGAAGGAGGCGCTCGATGAGCTCCAGCAGGTGGTAGAGGCGGAGGCCAGTGCCAAGAAAAAGAAAAAGAAGAAGAAGAAGGAAGAGAAACAAGAGGAAGTAGCAATGGATGAAGATTAGTGTTAGGTTGAAGTGTGCATATTGAGTTTTTGAAAATATGTTGACAAATATTTTAAATCTATAAGGAATATTACTCGTATTACATACGTAATAAGGTTATTTTTTATCAGAATGAAATGTCAAAATATTTTTTATTTGAATTACAGAAGTGGTAAAAGTATGCTGTGATGGTAATTTGACGTCACCGCCATATGAATCCAGCGTGCAATAGATATGCAGGTTTTGCACATTTTATTCCATCGACATTGTTTCTATGCGCAATGTCAAAGTAAATTTTTTTTTTTTAGAAAGTCAATGTGCACACGCTCTTTCAGAAATGGTCAAATATATTTTTAGGAGTGATTGTTGGTGCAGTGTTTTAGCACATTTTGTGTAAGTGTATTGTAACTGACTATATTTTCCATTACGATGATTACACTAATTTTAAGTTTTATATGACTTTTATTTTCCTCATACCTATAATATTGTGAGAGCAAGGATTTTTACAAACTGCGATTATTATGTTCTCGTATAAATAACAATAATGCTTCTAAGAGCATGAAAGCCTGATTTCGTTATCAGTTGAGCCTCCTCCATCGCGCCAGGGGAATTTTCAATTATTTTGCAATTGTTTCCGAAAATCAAGCGATATTAGAGAATTAAACATTTATTAAGCCTTTCACATTATTTATTACTAAGCTCCCTCAATAGCTTTAGCACAGTTGATCTTGCAGTTAATATTGACGCATGCGAGTTGTGTGACGAAGAACTTGAATATGTATGGCACGGCGACGCTGGCCAGGGTCGACTCGCCGCACAGCCTGCACTCGTCTGAGCTCTCCGCTTGGCCCACTATGGGACCTAGGAGCGTCCCGCATTTGGTGCACACCACAGCCTGGAAATAAATGGGGAATTAGTAAGTGACGTTGAGTGACGATCTAGATAGAGTTGTCAGGCAGGTGATTTGTAGAAATAAAGCTAAATTGTTTTAACTTTGGAAAAGTGTGATTCGCTGTCCCATAAGAATGGAATAAAAGCCTCATAGAGACCCTGCAGTTAATTCTGTAAAAAGTGTTAGAAAGTTTGTTAAGTCAGTTCTAGGTTGCCTCTTTTCAAAACATAGGACGTAGCAGATACGGCGAAAAGTGGATGGTAAGAATTGTATTGCCTACTTATACGAGGATAAAGGCGCGATGTGAGTATACATAGTGTAGTAATATGTGTTAAGCGACCCCTTATTCTCGGGAAGGGTAAGGTGTCCCGTGTGGCCACGCACCTCGGTCTTGTCGGAGCAGAGGAAGAGGCGGTCGTGCAGCAGGAAGGCGGCGCCGTGCGACACGAGCGCGTCGCGCTCCATCTCGCCGAGGCGCACGCCGCCGCCGCGCCGCCGCCCCTTCACCGGCTGCCGCGTCAGCGCGTCCACCGCGCCCGTCGTGCGCACCTGCACACACACACACCAACGATAAATTAATTAATAAATCCGAATTTCAACCACGGCTCAAAGCCAATCTTAACAGCGCTCAGCTAGATACGCAAGAAATATTATAGTGTCCAAGTGCGTGCGCAATACATAGATGCACTCTGTTCCTTCACTCTCATAGTCCAGTGAAATGGCAATCCGACATGACCGGAGAGGGATTACACTCGGGATCCATAGCTTTATGACCTTTCCGAGGGCACGGAGGTATCACACCGCCAATTCTCCAAGCTGCGACTGAATTTTTTTCCACCCAAAACATCGATAACCAATGTAAAAAATCGATAATAAATATCGATATCAACCGACCTGCCACTTATCCGACACCATGTGCCGGAGCCGCTGGTAGTGTATCACTCCGAAGAATATATCCGCCTTCATCTCTCGCCCGTCCACTCCGCTGTACATGCGCTCGGTGCCGTAGTAGTTGTACCCGCCGGCCTCTAGCAGCCGACCGAAGTAGTTTATCGCCGTGTCTTTCTCGTTGAATCTGAACGGTGACGCGTCGTGTACCTGGAAATGTGAGGTATATTTGTATGGTAGGGTATAGATTTGTATGTGGGAAGTGTGTCTAGTTTTTATTTTATTTTTTACGGATTGCCAACGAAATTAACAATATTACATACAAATACAACGTAATAGAAAAAATCTCATACAATTTCAATTTCAGACCACGACATGCACCGAGATTAAAAAAAATTAAACATATAAAATAAAAAATTCAGATCAACAATGTAGTGTACCTACATAACTTAATCTAGTTTAAAAGTTAATAGGTAATTATTATGCTCTAACAAGTTTAAATTATATTGATTGCTATTTTTATAATATTAGGGCCTTACTTGTGATTACGCGACTGTTAAATATTTTGTATCAAATGATATGAGGAAATTCTCTAACGTTGAATTTACTTAACATAAACTCTATAAGTATCGCGGAGTGCTTAAAATGCGGTAAAAAGAAAATACGGCACGCTTCTGTGTCGTTTTATAGGGATTGGTCGGGAGATGGACACGTGACTGACGCATGGGTCTATCGACCAATCACTAACGTGAGAATTAAACAGCGACGTGTCGCATTTTTTGACACATTCTAAGGGGGCTGATGTATACAATGTTTATTAGTAAGGCGATTAAGGCTTAAATTCATATCGACGGTTGTAAGGATAATTGACTGAAGCAATATTTTAGTTTTCAAAAAAATTTACTAGGTAAAGAAAAAAATGCTGATTTTAAATATGTATGACACTTAGTGTCGAAAAAAAATGTCATTTAAGTCACTGGTCTTCAACCATCGATACAATCTTACATCATTTCATTCACGCTATCTATAGTGACTGAATAACTCGACTAATTTATACCTCGTAAAATTTACTTAATAATACCACAACATCAAAATCGCCAGTTGCAATTGTATTGTCAGTCATACTTACATGTCCGTGGAGACTGGCAGCTTTCCCTGCCATACACTCGATCATCATGGCGATGGTCATACGACTGGGGAACCCGTGCGGGTTGAACAGGATGTCCGGGATCAGTCCAGATTCCGTGAAAGGCAGGTCCTCGGCAGCCCACTTTTGAGAACAGATACCTTTCTGTCCCGCTCGAGAGGCGAACTTGTCGCCCACAGTTGGGTTACGCTGAAAGTACATTCAGTAAATCAATATCAATATAATTAAAAATCAGTTGCCACATGTATGTGCATCACTTAAGAATGACTCTACCAGCTTCACTGATTCCTGCTTTGCTGTGTTCAGATTTATCAGGACAAGGTTTATATCAAAGTGTAATTTTGAAAAATCAACGGCATAATTGAGAAAAATTGACAATTTGAGTGATGTTTTGCATGTTTTTCGAGTCGCGAAAACGCTGCGCTTGAACCGACGCCAATACACTCACGGGCTCACGGACTCGCGAATGCCTAACAATCCTTCTCTTGGTCTTTTTTGATCCAATCATAAAAGCCAATATAAATAATGAGAATCTTAACATATTCGTTTCAGCGGTGTAATTAGGATAGTTACTTGTATCCTCAACATAATGCAGGCCTTCTTCAATGCTTTACCGCTGAAGTCGCCGCACAGCCTCACGCTGTCCACGAACACCTCCTCCTTGCCGTGGTACCGGCTCACCATGAACTGGTTCTTCTCGCCGTCGTAATAACTATAAATGATAACGTTAAATCATTTTCTAGTCATTAGATGGCGCTGCTCTGAGATACCAGAGGATCATAGACTAATTCTGTGATTTTATCGATTTCGAAGAGAAAAGATGAAAGGGTTGTTCAAAAGGCAAAATTAGGGTTGCGATATAATCAAGAATGTGGCAATTCAAGGGTTTGGCAAACGCGGTAGCTTAAAAAAATTAGGTAAATTTTGACATTCGCTGGGATTAAACGCAGTTTATTGCCGCTGGGACCGCCACACTAAAATTAACGTTTTACAATTGACGTACCAGTGTTTCGGCAATATGTCGTAGTACTAAATGAGCACTATATGAGAAGAAAGAAAAAAGGAGGAAAAAATATATTTGTACAATACACTGGGATCTACAAAAACATTCATAAACAACATACTAAATAAGGAAGGAACAAAACATGCATCCCATTATACTGCTGAAAGGCACCAGTTCAACACAAATGCTAGACAAGGTATGCCTTATGCTGATGTTTAACTGGCACCTTTACAATCAGGACACCCCCAGCTCTTTAAGAACGAATGCATTGCATCTTTCACTAGTAGAAAAGGTCATTAGGTTACCATTGATATACTTTTTAAGATCCTTGGAGTCCTCGCAGCAAAAGAACTAATTGGCCCGCGTTTCCACCAAGAGATCCATTTGCCCCTTAAGGCCCACTGAAGAAAGACCTCCAGGTCGATTGCAACATCTCTTACCAGTAGAAAGGATCATCAGGCTTGACCCTGGCGCCGACGGCTGGCAGTCCGTCCGCGTCGATGTACTGGCTGAGGTTCTTGGAGTCGTCGCGGCAGAAGTACGAGCTGACGTGCTGCAGCTCGATGAAGTCCGCCTTGTAGACGGTGCCAGCTGCAAACCCTCGCTCGTACGCCGATTTGTTTATTATCATCGCGTCTTCCATGTCGTAGCCCTGGGGAGAAATTATATTTGATTAGTCTTTCATTATGTTTACGCGAATGTTAGACATTAAAATTAAACTATTTTCGGATGGTGAGTCCCTCCGAAACCACGAAGGCTGCAAAGTCTACAGCCTTCGAAACGTCAGGAGAAAATAAAAATATAAAATAAATATTACATTAACAACTGCGATACAATCAGAAAAATACTTTTACGCCCGTATTCATAGACATTATTTATCTAAGGACGGAACAAAGCTGTGATAACAAGTCTGTTTCTCAGTGTTGACGGAATGGCAGCCTTCGCAGTGCGTAGATATAGGGCCGTTGTGATTGGCTAATATTGTTGTATTTCAATATTAGCCAATCACAACGGCCCTAAGACTTGTTATCACAGCATTGTTCCGTCCTTAACGTCTATGAATAAGGGCGTAAGAATTTCATTTATAGCGGGTAAATAATTCGAACATAGTAATGTGTAGTGTTTTTTTTTTAACCTTACTCTACGATTATTATTCTTAAACTTAACTTTAACCATTAAAGGAATGTTTGCCGGCAAACATGACAGCTACATGACATTACGCGTGTCACGGAAAAATAACCTTATTATGTAGTATATAAGGTTATATTCCCGTGACACACCGACCAAAGACCTGTCAGCAGAGGTGCTTGGTGTGATGGCGTACCGTGTAAGAGATGACGGCGACGATGGCGTTGGTGCCGGCGGGGAAGTCGTCGAGGCCGACGCGGTCGTAGTGCTGCGGCCGGAACAGCGGCGTGGCGGGCGTCTGCAGCCGGTACAGCTTCGTCTCCGCGTTCGTGGGCCACGTGTGGATCGGCGTGCCCATCGTCTGCTTGCCCATCTGGCACTGGTACATGTTACTGCCCATGGAAATGTTTTACTCACAATTGTGTCATGAAAAAGGTATTTTCAATTTCAACATAACCTTATGAAGGTGAACAATTTTATGTAAGTTATAGATACCCATTTTCTATTTTGAATTATAGATAATTTTTTTCTGCATGACTTTGCATGTCTTGTGCATTTAGCAAAAGACAAATTGATACAAGTATTCATAATTAAATACAACTCTGTGACTGATAGATCTGAACAAAAAGATTGTTCTAAATGCGAAACAAAATGTAGACTAGTTCCAGTTTACATTTCGTTTCACACTATCTCACGCAAACCAATGTGATAACTATTAAGATTTTTTTTCATTCAGAAAAGTCCTTGCCTTCATTTTCAATATCCCATCCTTTATATCGACAGTGCATCAATTCTTCTAGTATTATGGTTAAATTGGTGGAGATCACTCAACACCAGACATTTTAGTTCATATACTATGCCTATGTTAAAAATCTTAAACTACCCTCAACAGATAAATGCTCATACTCATTGCGGCGTCTAAGGTTGGTGTTGTTTGTAGTGTTTGTGAGTCACAACCCTAGCGTATTTAACTTAAATTAAGGATGACACTGAGTATGTATTTTCAAAGTTCCAGAGTACGTTAATACACAGCGATGTACTTAGATGGTAATAGTAAAAAAATTGTGGACATACTGAATTAACAAAGACGCACGTCGCTTTTATATGGGAGGCATGGTGTCACAGCGTTACCGCACAACCACGCACGTGTACTTACATAGCTGCGCAAGAGTATGTGTTCCTATACCGCGAATGACCAATTATTACCGTCCTATATACTCAAAGAAAATATTTTTTAAACTACCCTCAACTGATGGCAATATGCTGTTACTCACCGCGGCGACTGGTTGCAGTCAGGCATCGGCACCAGCTGCGCCAGGTTACTCATGAACGCGGACTTGGACAGTTCCATGTGGGTGGTTTTACCTGTACAGTAAAATGTACCTTATTATCAGGTAGACAGGTTCAATTTCCCATTTAGTCGGAAAAGTATAATAGGTATAATGTGTGTAGTTTGATCTGTATAGTAAAATGTACCTAAATGGTATCAGGCAGATAGTTCAGTTCAGTTTGCTGGTGGTAGGATATATTTTATATCCGTCCGGATAACGACCACCGTACACAAGGTGTTAAAACCTACTATATTTGCTGACATAAGTGTGTCGCGTTCCAGAATCAGCCTGTGTATATCCGGTTTCAACAGGCCGGCATAATTGTATCCACTGTCAAGGGGTAATATTGGACCTCACTCCACCTAGGGTGCAGTGGCGTCAATATGTCATGAACGTAAAAAAAAAACAATTTTGATTTTAAATAAAAGTTTAGTGGTGAACTGTAATTTTTGCTTTAAGTATATAATCGTCTGAAACTGTACAAAAAAATTGCACCACTCAAGAACGAATGACCGAAAGAAATAACGAACTAATGAATGAACCTTACCTTTATGCACTTCCTGCGGTGTGATAGCGATGTCTAAGTACAACTGCTCCATGGTGCCGATCAGCTCGAGCTGCGAGCTGGCCAGGTTGATGACCGGTCGCATCATTCTAGCTTCACTCGTTATTATGAACACGCCTGGGTATTGCGCGCAGATCTAGACCGAAAAGAATTGATTTTTAAAATTTTAAAATATAGTTTGAATTATATATTGTTTTTATTATATGGGCGCGTTAGTGACCCATCCCATTTGATGGTAACGGGTACAAATAGTATCGACTAATGAGAGATGATTACTTCCCGCGTGTCGAAACAATTATGCTGGCCTGTTTTAGTACAAAGAAACTTAATGAAAAAGATTGGTCCTTCGAGCCGAATATCTGACAGAACATGCTTGGCAACACATTATATCTCACCTGCTTCTTAGGTATGACGACGATCTCCGTAGTGATAGGAACTTCTTCCCCCTTGATCTTCAAAGTCCTGAAGTACGCCGCGGAGTCATCTACAGTGTCTTCTGAGAAGTAGCCCACCAGCCGTCCGTCGATGAACACCGGATACTTGTACACGTTGTGCAAGACCGCTCGCGACACTGAGCTTATGGGTTCCATTCCTGATAAGCAAAGAGACAAGATGATAAATATTTTGGAATGTATTGATAAAAGTGTTAGTAGTATTTTATACTTCATTGTGAATATTTTATTACCGTATATCACTCACCGCATTTCTCCAGAACGAACGGTAAATTTGCTACTAATTTTGGATCAGGCCGTTGTGTGACCTGCAATTAATTTGAAAGAATGTTTATGTACTGGAATCAGACAATAAGTTTTTTTTTTTACTTAGCCCTATAGTTGTAAATCTACCAACAGACTGATTTAGCCATGGCTCTGCTCTTTGAAACGTGGCTCATCCCGACTATTAGTGGCGGTACCTGCGCGGGCATGGTGAGGTGGTTGAGCAGGCCGCAGGGCGCGCCGTCGGGCGTGTGCACCGGGCACACGAACCCCCACGCGTCCGGCAGCAGCGCGCGCGCCTCCGTCGTGCGCATCTCCAGGAAGAACGAGCCGCGGTGGATCGACCTGCGGCACGACACAACTATAATATATGAAGACGTCAGCACTTCATCATCACCTTCCATAACGCGAGAGTGAAACTTCAACTTGTTCTCAACTTTTTCCAGGAGACATCGGTCGTCAAAATCGCAAAAACTAGCAAAATTGTGACAGAGCTCTAGGGCAAGAACTCTGCATCAGTACTCCACCCACAGTCAACAAAATAATTAGTTGACTAATGTAGATAAACATTTCCTCGCTGACATAATATATAATATCAGCCCTGTATTACAGCTGTTTCACTGTTGGGCATGGGTCTCCTCTACTACTGAAAGGGATTAGGCCTTAGTCCACCACGCTGGCCTAGTATGGGTTGTTAGATTTCACAAACCCTCAAAATTCAGTATACAGATTTCCTCACTATGTTTTCCTTCACCGTTAAAGCAAGCCATAATTCACCCGATTCTCGCCGACATGTAATTAACATAATAAAATGTCGACTAATGAAACATTGACAAGACGAAAGACACTCGTCTTACTCTACACTATACCGCTATTGGAGAGGGTTTCAGAGCATGCATGGTAGTCACTATCTTATAGAATTCATTGTTTCACGTATTGGAACCACCTGTACATATCACACTTCGCAGATTACCAACAAAGCTCATTCTTCTCTCCTTAATTGATACTCCACTCAAATATACCACATAGAAGAGCCAATACCCTCCAACCAGTTCTAAATAAATCAGAATAAGTATTGAAAAGAGATCTCACTTAAAATGCGACATGTATCGCATCCTGTTGATGTTCTCGGCGACGATGGTGAGCCCCTTGTACTGCGACAGCGTGACGTTGTTGGAGGGCGCGTTGCCGGTCGCCAGGAACGTCTCCATCTTCTGCTCGAGGCTGCCGCACGCGCGGAGGATTTGTTGCAGCTCTTTCTGTAAGGAGAAATATATGTTGTCTATGCAATATACTGTGTAATTTACTCCATTCACGAATACACGCTCAACCACCTCATGAGCGGGGATTTTGGGGGATGGCGCGGTGTAAGGAGACTGATCCAAGTATTTCCCCCAGCACTATTAATCATATAGTGCGTGTGCATGATGCTGCTCCCGCAGATTGTAAGCAAATAAAGAAAGTAGTGGGGTCTTCAATTAATGAAATGATCCATAATGCTGTTTACTGTGAACAAGCCATTTGCATAACAAACCTTTATTTGTATTAACTAATAAGGGTCAATAGCCTCGAGTAATTTGACATCGATGCGGAAATAATCTTTGCCAGTGAAACCAAGTCCATTGTTGTGATATATGTCTTAACTAGCTTTTGCCCGCGGCTCCGCCCGCGTTATAAAGTTTTTCAGGCTAAAGTTTTCCATTATAAAAGTAGTAGTTTCCCGGGAGCTTATGTTCTTCCCAGGGTCTCAAACTGTCTCCATACAAAATTTCATCTTAATACGTTGGGTAGTTTTTGAGTATAACACGTTCAGGCAGACAGATGCAGCGGGGCACTTTGTTTTATAATATATTTTTAGAACTTTTTAAGAGGAACAATCCCGTCATACATCATTGTTGCATAACTTTAACCGTTTACGCAGCGCACGCAACGGAAGCTCTCAAAACTAATTAATTGTCCCCGTTTTTGCAACATGTTTCATTACTGCTCCGCTCCTATTGGTCATAGCGTGATGATATCTAACTTAGAGAGAGCACTCGTCAAATAAACGGCTATCCAAAGCAAAAATAATTTTTCAGTTTGGACCGGTAGTTCCTGAGATTAGCGCGTTCAAACAAACAAACAAACAAACTCTTCAGCTTTATATAATAGTATAGATGACAATGTTGTTATAATTGGTTCAGCTGTTTTAGAACATAAACATTAAACTTATTGCAATATTTAGTTTTGTTTTAATGGGAGAGGGGAATACGTGTTACAGGTGACTGTAGGAAATAATCCTATGAACTTAGAAGATTTATTTCGAAGTCACAAACACTATCATTTTTCAACCGATTCCGAAGAAGGAAAGATTTATTCATCTTAAAATAAAAAAGTTTATGCTAACTAAGGTGTTCGGTCACATTACCTGTACAATTATTTTATTAAATTTATATAAAGTTCAATAATTTATTAGATTGAGTGTTTATACGATGTGTTTTTTTTAAGTTTTATCTTTGCTAGTTGTTACTCACCGTTCCTATAACAAGTTTTGACGTGGTCTTCGCTCGCTTCAGTATCTGTATCCGGATGTTGTTCAGTATATTCTGCAGACGCTCCTTCAATACCTGCAGGTACAGGTGACCACCCACCATCACCTCTTGCATCATCACCGCGTCGGCGCCTTCCACCTTGAGAGGTAGACATAAAAAAAATCACTAATAGAAAGCTGCACTACTTGTGAGTGCTTATATAATAATAGGCTAGTTTTATGGCGGGAAAATATATATTCCGCAAAAACTTTTTCACGTGGCCCGAGCTGCAGGTAAACAATGCGATATAAAATATAAAAAAAACTTTATTTTTAAATCTTGACATTGTGGTTTTCTAATCGTATTTTCTCTTGTTACTATTTAATTTTATTTATCTTATGTTATTAATTCCGCCCCAACTACAAATCATATTATCCTGAATTCTCACCTTACACTTATTCTGGACCAAATCATAGAGCTTCTGCACCATAAACACGAGCCCATTGAACTTGTCCTCATCCTTGTCCAGGTGTATCATGACGCAGCGGCGCAGCAGGAAGGCGGCGGCTTGCCGGTCGTCGCACCAGGGCGGCAGCTCGTACAGCTTGGCGCGGAACATGCGGCCCAGGTACAGCCGGCACTCGTCTGAGGTATGCAGGCCTTCCTCGTGCAGCTCGCGGAGCATGTTCTGGATGCAACTAGGTGGGAACGGGCATCAGTCATTTACTAAATAGTAAATTGAAAGTATGAATTTGCTAATTATCAACAAGATTTTTTCACATCTATTTTGTATTCAAATAGAATAAGTTTTGTAGAAAAAAAAAATATATATATAATTTTTTGAAGAAAAACTTTTATCACAACTACCTTAATTACAAATATTAGTAACCTCTAGAAAAACATTAATTTACAAAATATATTTGTCAAAAAAAAGTTACCTATTTGTTTTTAATATGACTAGTAAAAAACAATCTATATTTAAAAATAATACACTAAAAAAAAACGTAAAAAAATGACACCAACATAACAGCCACTACATAGAGCCAATCAACTCACTTGACATAATACAGATCGTTCTTGTTGTGTTGCAGCAGTTGTTGGTATATGTAGTGGTCGGGCCAGTCCACCAGGCACTTGAGGATCAGCAGCAGTGGTGCGTAGTACATCATCTTGCGGTACGAGAACATCAGCTTGCATGTGCCGTTTGTTAGGAAATGCAAGACATTGTTCTGGGAACAGATTTGGGGAATTAATTAAGGCGACTGCAGCAAAATTTATGTATACACATAAAAAATTAAAAAAAAAAATTGACAAAAAAAACGTACACAAAAATAGTTCTAAAGGTAATAGAAAACAACATAAATATCAATGAAATTAAAAAAAAATGTGTTAATAACTTTATATATTGAAAGGTGATCATAATTCCAGCTATTTGGTGTAATAAAACTCAAATAATTAATAGTAATATTACATTGCGAACATGTTAAAAATAAACAAATATTCACCAGTATTCAACAGTAAATAATCTAAATACACAAATCCCATATCATATAATAAAATATGAAATCAAACACAACTCACAGTACTAGTCTGATCAGCGGTCACACTGCGTATCATGACACCGTAATCAGAGAACAGATTCCCTCTCATCCTCCAGCCAGACCGCTTGATCGCGACCGGATAGTTCCTCCTAGTGACCAGTAACATACGGGCCAACCGCTCGTGACCCTGAAAGAATACTTTGATCAGTGGCAACCCTAAACGACCCGAGACCGCAGAGCGATAGAAAAGGTACCGCCGTTTCATTGGTAAGATCGTAAAGCGAGTTTAGAGAAGCCTAGTTCGCATCCATCTAGGTTGCCTTTGACGTTGTTGAACATGAAAGAGAGACGCAACTTTTACACCCTATTGAGGCCATGTGTATTCTATCCCGTTATATGATGGTGGGCAAGCAGCCTATTACTATATGGGGAAAAAATTCACATTGAAACATTTGCATGTTATTTTACAAAAATTGAATAATATATTAACATGTTACAAACTATCTACAATCATGTCTATTGTGTAATTAATATAATTTTCTATAAATGTGGGTCTCTATTATAAATCCATTACTTCATTTTAATATTGCATGACTTGGTCTACAATTCTTACTTTATTCTTGATCTACTTTACGTGTATTGTTATTATCGAATATTCATATCAGACATTGAATAAATCATAATATTTACCTTTATAACAAAATATCCTCCCCATTCATCAGCATGTTCATTGTGTTCCACCAGTTCCTTGGGAGACAGATCATTCAGGTGGCACATTTTTGACTGTAAAAAAAAGTTTGACATGAGTTTATATTTTTTAAATTTAAAACTTATACGACATGTGATTGTTTACATTTGATGTAACGAGAAAAAAATCAAAATATAATTACACCTTATAAATTTAAATAACTTTTAATACAATTGATGTCATCACTACAAACCTTAATCATAATCGGTAAGAAGCCCAGAGACCTATCAATTGTGACCGTCCGTTCATCTATTGATAATGTAACTCTGACTTTAAAATCCCCCCTATATGTGGCTGCTCGTTGTCTGCACTCCGTCGGCAGCACCCTCTGTGTCTTAACCCCCACTGCGTCCATGGGCACACTTGGCTTTGCAAAGGCTGCTTCGTCTATTGTCACTTTGACCCGTTCCCCACCAGGTAACTCAAATTCTACAGGTAGCAGGTCATCTATTGCTGCTTTCAGCCCGTCTTGAAGCATGTAGTTGAAGGAGTCTATGTGGGGTGCTCCAAGGCATTGTAAGTACTGGAAAATTAATAAAGTTTTTTAAATGCATTTTTTCTACTACCAAGCTATATAGGTTTTTATATATATTATTTATATAATTTTTAATGACATGGTACAGACAAGTTATTACAATAAAACAGAGGAAAAGACGAATATAATAATTTGTAGCTAGATGTTGAACATCGCAAAAATCACATTAAGAACAATCTTATAGCCAAGATATACAATGACAACACTAATCAAGCTATTTTCGACTCATTTGAATAACAGATTGTGTTCCAAGAAATTTTAAAACGGCTTTATAAATGAAAAATAACACAAATAAAATCACCAAGAGGTTACATACCGGATTTGCGATTTTTGGTGGGTTTCTATAATCTGGGCTGCTCGTGTAGGCCAGTGACGGACCTTCGTCTACTTTCTTTGAATCCATTTTATTTACTTTATACACATTTAGTTACTTTATGACAATGTAAACAAAATGAAAACACGTGCGGTACCTACTTCACAACGCAAAATTTTCTAAGTGTCAAATTATATGTCACATTATGACTGTTGTGACACTTCGCATCATAGATGACATTTGACACTAAATATTTGTTCCGAAATATTTATATAAACGTGTTTTTAAATAAAAATGATTATTATCCACATAAGTAATTAACATTTCTTATGTAACATAAATTATACTTACATAATTAATTAATTCTGCCTCTTATTTTCACAATTAGTGCTTACTTGTTAGGCGCCCAATAGACAACATTTCATTTTTTCAACATACCAAAATGTTTATATTTTATGAAACTAGATCTAAAATGATGAGACCCATATTTTTTCTTTTTTCGAAATGCAAATATTTTCATTCATGATTTTCACTTTGAATTTTATTTTATTCTAAAACGACGTAAGCTCCAAATGACGTCACATATACGGCTCAAAACGCTTTTGCTTTCCAGTAAAAAAAAATGTAGTGACCTTTTTTTTGTTTCTGTCTCTCTCGTTGAAAGTGACAGTTGTGACGTATCTATTGTAATATTGACATTTGACATTGACAAAAGACGGTGTCTTAGTTTTTTAAAATAAATAATAAGGTGGACCAAGGAACTATTTCATTCAACCGTATATGTGACGTCATCAAGCCTTTTTCGGTTTTTAATTTTTTTCTTCGAAATTAAGTATTAAAAAAACATTAAAAAATCATAATCGAACTCAGAGTAGAAAAATTAAGAAATGGTATTTTTGTTTTAGGCACGTTTACATTTTGAAATGTTGTCAATTGGGTTCTGATTTCATACAGTACATAACTCCTATAAATAATCTTGTAGCAAAAATTACTGATATGAACTTTTAAAATATTGCTAACAAACTATTATTTTTAACGTTCTAAAACGGTTCCTTACTGTTTGTCCCAGAAATCCGGTATAAGGCTAAGAAGGCCCTGAGAGAAAAATAAAAAAATCTTCGTGATGTGAAGTATGTACAACTGTACTTGTACTATTAATTAGTAATATAGTAATAAAAAAAAAAATAGTGGGTAGGTACAATATTCCGAGGAATATATAATAATAGTTTACTTACACGTATCGTTTAAGTATTTTACAGCCATTTAGCGTAGAAGCCGGTACCAACTCGTGAAACAAGAGGCCAAAGATTATCATTTCAGATGAATCCGATTCAGGAATGGATTATTTTGAAATTTAAGTCCATATAATAGGTACCTACTTACCTAACACATACGACATAGGTAGGTACCTATTAAGCATCACCTACGACACAAGATATCTTATCTTTAGGGTCAGCACTATGTGACTATAGATATTTTATTATAGTAATAATGGCTGATCATCGATAAATACATGCCTAAGGAGGACATCTAGTCTAAAGTACCTAAATCTTTTAATTCAAATCTGGATTAAGTCCTAAGTCCTATTTCTACTGACTAGAGGGGTTTTAGGGCCCATCCATACTTAAATAACGTCAAACAAGTTTCATAACTTTTTGACTCTTCCCCACGTCCTTGTAACAGTTGGTCACGTTTGTGGGTGTCCCTCTTGGTGTGACGTCATATGCTTGGCAATTTTATACCCAGAACTAAATAAATGAAAATTCGTAAGTTGGGGATTACTTATTCTGAATAAAATAACATCACATCGGCGGGTGGAATTCAGTTCAAATGCGGTCAAAAAGCGACCATTAGATGCTTTCAGCGAGCCACTCGCTGCGAGCGATAATTCACCAACAAAACAAAATAAACCTTATATAATCAGAAATAGAATATTTATAAAGGTTTTCGTTTACACCAAATGATGCCCTTTAAATACTTTAGATTTTGATTAATAGTAGTTAAATGCTTTAGCTGGTGATAGGATAAATTTTATATCCGCCTGGATAGCCACCACGTTTAATATGCCCCGTGATCAAGAAGGTTGCAAATTTTGGAAACGTCGGGAGAAAATTATAATTAAAAAGCTGCGATAAAATCCGCAAAATAGTTTTATTTTAATATTATTTGTAACTACGTACTACGTACTACGTAGTGTGTTAATAATTTTATACAAGATTTATGACATTTTTAACTCGTCATAACTTTGTCATTTACATATCCGTACCTAAATAAAAATTCTGACTGCACATTTATAATTATGTACTTCTTCATGTCTCATTTCTTTTGTTTTGGAAATTAAAGACTATTGGTATATATAGCCAGTGTATTATTGGGAGTTATGAGATTTTTCATTGGCTCAGGATGTCGAGCGCAGTTCAGTTCTATGCTAAGCTCAAGGGTGTGTCTTCTGTTCATGGACAAATTTGACGCTTATTATCGTCGGATAATATACGTCGGCACCACATTGTAATTTCCTTAAATTCATCATTGACTAAAAATACCATCATTGGATACTGAAAACAAATTTTAATGAACGTATTAGGTATATCGTAGTGCAAATGTAATAAACAAGGAAAATATTAAAACATAATTTTATTGGTGTAAAATATTTTTTTTTATTGATAGTACAGTCAGCCCCAAATGAATGTATACGTTGACAGTAACACGTTTATATTATTTGAGTAATTTGCAATTCATATTATATTATTATATAAGTAGTTTTTACCCGTGTATACGAACGAGTACGGTCAGCAACAAAAATCGATAAACAGATACTAATTAACAAAACACCTGAACATTGAAACGGACCATAAATCACTTACTAAAGAAGAGTACAGATTAAAGTTAAGTATCATTTCAATGTTACATAAGTTGCTAAACATTTAAATTGTGAGTTTTATAACTTGATAGTGCATTAGTTAATGAATCTCTTTATTTAATACAAGATAGAAGTCTACACAATTACTTGCTTAACATCGTTTTATTTTATTACAAGCATTTATTTACGATGCAAAGTTTGTATGTATTTATGCATCTGCGTATGTATGCATGTATGTGCGTATGTATGTTTGGGTCAAATCTTGCAAATGATTTTTTAAGCGATTTTTTCCTTAATCGTTTGGAATAAAATATTGGATATACATTTAGTTTGGATGATAATACATGGTTAACTAAGTGACGTCCTTCTATATCCAATATGACGGACGGCCTAGGTTGGCGGAGATGGCGGACTAGTTATTTTTTACTTCCTATAATATGAACACAAAAGTAAAGGATTGTCTGAAAAAAGGTATGAAAGAGACATTGGCGTTTATGTTAGTCCTTCGAGGAGAATCTACTGCCAGAATAATTTTTAATTTACACATTTGTTTCTTAAACCGGCCAGTGCTCTATATAATAGAATGTTTAAAATGTAACTAACCTATTCCTATTATTGTTATAATATTACTTACTAATATATTATGATATTTTGCCCATACTTAAAAAATATATAATTCTGGTTATTAACTTCAATATATACTATTATATTAACCTGAAGAATTTGTTTGTTTGAATGCGCTAAACTGAGAAACTACTTAAACTATTTTGAAAATATTTCAGTAATAGAAAGCTACATTACTCCTGAGTGCTATAGGCTCTTTCTATCCCGAGTAAATATAAAGCATGACTATTGTCCTTAAAAAACTTTTTCACTCGGGAGGAGCAGCGACCCAAAGCTAATCTATACTTATAATAAATCAGTAGAGAGGTCAATTCTGTACATGAAATATATTTCCAAAATAACTATCAGGGGGTGATTAGGGATCGATACTGATGCCAAAAATGCAATTAGTCAAATTTTTGTCTGTCTGTCTGTCTGTCTGTATAACCGTTATAGAAACAAAAACTACTCGACGGATTTTAACGAAACTTGGTACAATTATTTTTCATACTCCTGAGCTGGTTATAGTATACTTTTGATCACGCTACAATTAATAGGAGCAGAGCAGTGAAGGGAAATGATGGGAAAACGGGAGAAGTTACTCCATTTTTTAAGCTTCCGTCGCGTGTGCAACCTTAATGGTTAAAGCTACACAGAAATCATGTATGACGGAAATGTTCTCCTTAAAATTATATAAAAAATATCCCACGACAGCATATGTCTATCTTTTATGGTTGACTCACAATAACACGTGTAACTCCCGATAGCTTAGCAGTTCGAAGCTTTCTCATTATATCTGTCTACTCTTACGTTTATAACACTCTCAGTCATCCCTAATAAAAAAAAAGTTAACATTATTAAATATTCCATAAAAAAGAATCATAGAAATCGGTATAGAAACACCAAAGTTATACATGAAATACGCTAATAATAAGCCATCACGCGTGAATACTGAATCATGCTATATGCTTCCTTCGATTTCACCAGGATCCCATCATCAGACCCTGACCGGACAATCGGACCACCTGCATACCACCATACATTAAAAAAACATCCCGACAAATTGAGCACCTCCTCCATTTTTGAAGTCCGAAATCCACGCGGGCGAAGCTGCGGGCGGAAGCTAGTATGTTATAAAATAACAATTTAATTGATATTCTGGACTGTTGTATTTATTCGGTAACGTTTTGATAGTAAAAAACGCGGTGCGCTGCGCTTCGCGAGATGGGTTTCTTGAAGCTTGATGGGTTCAATTTAACGAATAGGAAAAAAAGCACAAGCTTTTATACAAATATACAAATATAAAACAAAGAATTTGCAAATTTCAGCCACATTTGTATTATTACAGATCATAAACAAATTTACCTAGTAATGTTTAGCAGTTAATGGTTTGACAGCGTTCAGCTACTTTTGTAGTTCAATTATGACAAGTTGTTTTGAATTTAATTTAATCAGTAACTTATGGTAAATGTTAATGATTAGGAAATATTGGAAACAAATTATGTTCAACGACTTCTGTCGCTGACTGTACATTCGTTGGGCACTTAAGTACTGTATCTATGTGATTTTATTTGTTCAGTTTTTGTACCTAAATATAGAAACTAAATTCCCAAAAAAAAAATGTGATGCAAAATCATTATAAATAACTTTTTTGTAAATATCTAGGGACATCTAAATAAACTCAATTTAGTAAAATTGTATTGTGAAACGCAATATTACTATCACATTTTTATGTGTCTTATCTAGTTGACGGCCGAGCGATATAAACTTATTACATTATTTTTCCATTTTCGATGCGTCACTAAAGGAATTATTCGGGAATTTACTACATCGGGAAAGAATATTCAGCTTAATAAATACATTTTCCTTTTACAATCGTGACCAAGACCATGCCCTTTTTACGTCATCACACAGGTAATAAAGGCAGGGTTTTTCTCGTAAAGTCAGTCTCATCAGGCACAGGCATTCAATTGGACAGGCTTTGTGCCCAAAAATTAAACGTTGCATAATACCCACTCTATTTACGTTCGGTTACTCTAAACAAAACGCAACTGGTAATTTTAAATTATTTGGCCAGTGTTCCAAAATCCGGCGGACGCTGCGCGCGCTTCGGCGAGATAGTGTGTTGCCGTCGAGCGCGGCATAATATCGTTACATAATTAAAAATCGAACAATTATCAATTATATTTTTCTGTTTGGTGGCTATATGTGCGATAATATTTGTTGAACAAAAATCGGTGAGTAAATTTTTTCATGGATTCTTTTTATTTTATTTTTTTTATTAAATTATAGTTTTTGTGATAATGGAGGAATTTAAAACGTGAAAATATTTTTTAGATCAGAGTTATTGTCAGTTATTATTGGAGTTATTAGTACATCTCAAATTATACTCTGCTCATTTAGTTTCATGTCGGTCAAATGAGTAGTTAATTTATTTTTGGGCACGTGGCGGCAAAATTTACATGATAGTTTTTTAAACTTTGTCTACATTATAGCATACCTAAATATTTAATAAAGCTATGTGTAAACAATATTAAAAAAAAGGAATACGATTAAAGGTTTAGTTATTTTTCCAAAAAAAACATGAAATTCGTTGAACTACCTACCTACTTTTTATTAAAATTAACTTTTTTAACATAGCTATTTCTTAAATAACAAAAAACGCACATTAAGTTTTTTGGTATTATCTGCATTTATTATTCAAAGGAAGCAAGTAAATATAAGAAGAAATTTGTTTATTATTATATAAGATCAATAACTACGTCGCAACGTCACATTTTTTTGTAAATACCTACGTCTTTTATTTTGATTTGATAATACAATAATTACTATCCGAAATAATCATTTCGATAACATAGTAAAATGACAAATGATTGAAAAATGTATTAAAGTTAAAATAGGTAGGTAGTTACGTGAAAAAGAAATATTCCACTCCATCCTTTACCTGATGCAGTTTTCTATTCTAACTTTTCTAATCCTTAGAGCCAGTGTTCTATTTTCAAAATCCATGTTCTTTATGATGCAATTTGTTTCTTGTTTTGAATACTTATTACCTACCTAGCTTCCTACTGATATCCATGAATGTACATTTTACTTAGTTATTACTGAATTAAAAAAAACATTCACGTCGAATTGATAACCTCTTCCTTTTTTGAAGTTGGTTAAAAAGAATTGTTATTCGATCTTTTTGATTAAGTTCACTCTTCAAGTTTTATGGTTGAACTAAAGTTGTGTTTGGTTCCACGTGTTTAAAAATTCTGACCCCAGTGCTACCCCCAAGGCGTAAGAGCAACAGTGAGAGCTGCCTAAGGCACACCAGGAGTCCTTATTTAAGCATAATTGCTAGGTCTGAAATTGTTCAGAGGAAGCCCACAGTCGTCCCTAATGCGCCGAAGAGGACCACCGCGGAGTTTTAGTTGGTATGCAGTGCGTTGTATATAGGTTAGGGACTCGGCCCGGCGGTCTCCCGAAGGTCAAGATAAAGTCATAAGGCACGTCTGAAATTGTTTCTATATACATAAAGAAAGCCAAATTATTAGAAAAGTTCCAGCCCTGGTAGTTATTTTCATCAAGTAGGTTTTTTTAAGTAGTCTTCCCTGTGGTCAACACCGGGGAACATCTGCGAATGGGTTACTGGAATGCCCCGGCTTGACGACTTTTATAGGGGCCTGGCGAAGAGTGGGGAAGGAAATGGGGGAAGAAAGAGTGGAGAAATAATAGGAACTTTCTAGAATGGCCGTAGGGATAATTTTCGCGAGCTCTCATAGACCTCAAAGTAAAATTATGCAATCAGATAGAAAATATATCGAATACAAATACGTTTACTCAGACCTGAAGCGTTTATTGCATCAAATATATCTCGTAAATCCGTTTAGATTATTTTTATTCCTGTCCTTTATGTTGGGGCTAATCTTTTAATGTATGACCGCATCATAAACACCGGTAGCGGTAATTCAATTTTATCACTCGTGTTTACTGCAGTTGTGACTTTTTATTGACTAAAATATGATATAACTTGATATACTATCAGGGATAGAATAAAATGTAAAGCGCACACGTGAATGATAATTATATTGCAGGGTTTGCAGGTAAACGAAGACGCTTAAACTATAAGCTATCTAACTGCGACGTAAACCAACGACGATTGAACAAATTAAATAAATAAACGGAATTTAACGCGCAGAGTCGCGAGCAGAAGTATTTATAACTAGCTTTCGCTCGCTGCGTCGCCCGCGTGCAGGAATTCACCTGAATAAAAGTCACGCTATGTATTTTCCAGGGGTAGAAAGTAGCCTATAACCTTCCCAGGGTCTTAAACTGTGTCCATAACAAATTTCATAAAAATCCGTTCGTAGATTTTGATAAAACCGATAAGATACAGACACACAGAAAAGGGGACTTTGTTTTATAATATGTATAGAAGTTTATTTTTAAAAAAAATATATAGTTTGTTTATTTTTTTCTTTCGAACGCGCCTCTTCATCAATTATAGTGCACTATAGAAATCGATATTATCACCGAGTGTTATAGGTACTATTTTTCATTCTAGAATCAGACTTAATGTCTTAAGTGCCGGCAGTATTGCGAGCAAAAGCTAGTGAGTTATATCTCATATATTTACCTAATATGCGGGCATGCGGGTTTTCACTTTAAATATATCAATCATTAATTACAAGTTATTTTTCCGTTCTTGTTCGACAACGTAAATTCTGTTTCACGAAACATTATTTTACCTTATAAATATTGCAACCCAGATGACGCAAACGTGGTATTGCAGTCGTAACAATCTAAAATGCAATTTTAATTATTTTTAGCCGATGGCAAGAATCGAAGGGGATCTCTGATTTTTTCCGTGTACAGGGGCGTAATTACAGTAGAGCTAGGGGACGCGGTGCACCAGCTGGGGGAGGGGGGACGGGGGGTTCTGGACCCTGATTAGTACTTAAAACTCAAGATGAAGCAAGTGTACTCTCAGCTGCAGGACCTTTTTTTAAGTCAACGGGACAGGGGCCATTTTGTTGGCACTTATAGTTAAGTAACCTAAGGAGGTCACTTAGCTACACCAAAAAGTAATGCACGAAAATATTTTACAAAAATGATAATCAAAATATTTTGGTTTTGTTTTGTACCTACAGGTGGCCTTAGCTCAGTTGTAGAGTAATATATCATTAATGATCTAGGTCCAGTAATTTACTATTTAACCAGAATAATTGACTATGGATGGACTAGCTTTACAAAACAGGATGTTAGGCTGATATACAATTCGGACAAATATTTACTCTATACTATTATCCTTAAGCGGAATTTACATTAGCAAGAACACTTCCTGAAGGTATTTACGCTAGATTTTTCTTGTAAACGGTCACGTTAAACTGATTTCTGCAAATTTTAGGCTTGCGGCGAGTCGGAACTCGGAACGCATCCGGTTCTTGCGCAATATATTGCTGCAAGAACTTGATAGTTCTAAACTTTTAACTTAGTGCGCTATTTACCTTATATCATAATTTTCTCCCGACGTTTCGAAGATGTTGCAGCTTTCATGGGCACGGGGCGGACCAAACGTCGTCCGACGAAACGTTGTGAGTAAATCATAATAAAAAAAAAACGCAAGAAACTCAGTTTTTTATACTACATAATATCATCTATATTTTCTTCAAATAAAAATCGCGCGGATTACATATGCTAAACCATAATAAAACCTTTGTGGTCGATAGATCTCATTGTCATTCAGTGACAATTTTTTTTGTAATTTGTTCCACACAGGCGGATGCACGTGCACCTTCTTGCACTCCCCTCACGGTGCCCATGTGTGGACATATTAAATCGCACTTTACAGTCCTTTACCCCAGTAATTTGACAAGATATTTTCGCCACTTTAAGACCTCCGCTAAGTTGATAAATTTAATTGACTGGGGACTTCACTCAATCCGTTACATAACTGATAAATGAATTTTATAAACACCGGTATCAAACAGTTATCAGTTTTTATGAACTCTCATAAGCGAGTCATGGTCAATAGTATAATATTATAATTTAAAAATGTGTATCAAAGGATTGGCATAAAATTGCGTGCCATGAATTACTAATATAATTCTACAAATATATAAATTTACTCGATCAACTGTAAGTCAAAACCCGCCATCTTGCCTCTTAATAAGATATAAGGAACCGGTGATGTTATTGACAGCTATGCAATTCTTAACCACAAATTAACGCTAAAACAAGTTTATAAGTAAGACTGATTATACTGTCAGATATTATATTATAGGTTTCATCTCATCTCATTCATTAGGACCACTTACCGCCCACAGATTCGCTCTAATTTAACGTGTGGTTATCTAAATACATTGAGTGTAGCTAGGTTTGATATCAAACCAGGGCCCTTATTCTGTATGATAGTGTAAACACGTAACGCGGCCGTGTCATGTTATCTCCGAGAAATGTGCGTGGAATGGTATTCTGTAAGTCAAATTTCTATAGTCCTAAACATGATGCGCTGTGTTACGTGCTTGTTACGCACTGTTAAAATAACGTGCGGGATAGAGAATAAGGCCCCAGCGCAATCGCATCGATTTTAATATTATCGTTACCCCACTCTTTTATGTGCAGCGTTTTTGCTCGCGGCGTCTCCCACGGGGCCGCGTAGTCTGTTTTTGATAACAAGTAACTTGTAACCAAGAGTTAGTTTCCTATTATTGAACTATCAGAATTGGAGCAATAGTTAAAATATGAAACTGAAAATGATTTGCAAAAATCGTCTCTCCGGCGGGGAATCGAACCCCGGTCTCCCGCGTGACAGGCGGGGATACTGACCACTATACTACCGAAGAATTGAATAGTGCTCCAAAATTATTTAATAGTACTTGGTACCAACGTATTACCTTTATTTTCTTATGTTTTATGAAATGTAGTATTACTTACACCAAAATATAAGGTCACATCATACAGATGTCGTATTTTTATATTTATGTATGTTTATTAGTATATTTAAATAAATACCATATTACATTGTAAATTTGCCTCATCCTTCCACTACCTTAGTTAACCGTGAGAGCTTATGGCATCAAATTCACCTGTATACATTAGTATATAGTGCATAAATATATACAGCATAAATGAACTGACTCCGCCGAGATAATATCGTCTTAAAAACCAACGAGAAGTGTTGTAGCTTGTTGCGTTTAGAATAATGAACAAAGTATTATTTCTTCTTAACCGAATTTCAGCCACGATGCGGCGGCCTATCTCAACGGAAGTGAGCCAGGAAATATTATAATGCACAAGTGTGTGCGAAAAACACAGGTGCATCTGGTTCCTTCATTCTCATAGTCCGGTGAGACAGGAATCCGACATGACCGGAGAAAGATCAGACGCAGGACCAACAGCTTTAGATGTTTTCCGAGGCAAGGGTGGATCAAACCGTCAACTTCCTGACTCCGAACTGCGACTGTGTAATATTTAAGCTAGAAAACGCCAGTCACAATCATTTCCCGATCCGGGATTCAAACCCAGGGCCTCAGCGCGATAGTCATACTCTTACCGTGTACAATTACAACTACGTCACCAAGGCAGTCAAATAAAGAATAACAAAGTATAAATTAGGTAACCCAAAAATATTGTAATTGAAATCAGCTATTATTGAATCCTTTGTTGTTGACATGAGTCAGCGGAAATGTATGATACGTTGTGATCTGTGAGTGATCTGAGCTACTTTTTACGGGTCGCTTCCTTTCAACACAAAGAATACATGATGAATAATTAAAACAATACAAATATGTATGGTACAATCTAGAGCGACATTTCATCAATAGCAGTGAAGCGTTATTTTTATTGCACAGCGTCTGATCTGAACCCCGGAAATGCATGGCACTTATGACACTCTTATTTCGGGAAAAGCCATCCAGAGAGCGCAATTAAAACTAGCGAATACTTTCGTCTTCATATGTATTATAATTAGTATCTATGAACATGGCGTCCGCATGGCTGTCCTGTCCCATGCTACACACTTTATCAGCGGCGTACCATGCCATAAAGAAGCCGTATATCAAAATTTGTTGAGGGCCCTTCAGGGCAGTGCAAACTTTCGGGCACCCGCTTAATTTAATCTAGGGCCAGGAGGCCCTTATAGTTTGGGTGCCCTGTATTACAAATACAGCTAATACGGTGGTAGTAATGCTCCTTTATTTTATTGACATAGAATGAGAACTTTACAAACTATCTACACAAGAAACCCAACTTACATGCCAACGTAAAAGATTTACAGCAACAATAAATATCAAACTGAACAGTAGCTGACAATAACGTTTTATAGTAGCTGTTATCAGGATTTGTAAGTGACTTGAGTTTCTTAGCGGATTACTGGCAGTCGGCATCGTATTGAAATCGGTAGTCCGTGGTGGTTATCTAAATCCAGAAGATAAAGTATTGCGTAAAATATGATAAGTGGGTCGCGGTAGCATTTCCATTGGATAAAGAGGGCCTAAACTAATCTTAGTACCTATTACTGTCAATTTTGCACTGTTGGTATAAAGAGGTCCTTTAACCTGCCCATTTGGTACAATGCGGGGTTCTGTGCTATCGAATTTTCGTTTGTAATATCATCTATTGATACAGTTAGACTAGTGTAGTTTTGGAGTGGAGTGACGATCTGTGAAAGCTTGCTGGCAAGAATTGGATGCGACAGGCCGAAGACAGGGTAAAATGGTGCATATTGGAGTAGGGCTATGTTCAACAGTGGTCAAAGATATAGGCTGATAATGGTGATGATGATGATTATAATACAGGTAGGATAGGATTGGAGCCAAGGATGTGATATGAGGTAAATTCTTAAACGTAGGAGTCCCAGAAATTAGAGCGCTCACTCAAAACTTCCAGATAGTGTATAGTTATACATTTGTAAAATTGCAAAATATTCAAATCAGTGTCTGCATCTCCGATTTTGTAATTCAATGAACTGTATTCGCGTGGGTTGGACTGCATCGCATTAATGCCATTTTGTTATTAATACGCGGTTTACAGTCGCTATTATTGTGTGTGCTCGTTTCAATAACGTCGGAATGCATTTCTGGAAGATATTCGGCTCCGAGCAAACATTTTAAAAACTTTATGTATCTGAAAGTGATTGCAATGCTTAGGGTATTTTTGCTACTATTTATTGTCGAGATGAGCGTGTTGCCCGCCTGATAGTAAGCGATACGACCACCTATAAGCAGTCAACAACATACAGAACTTTGAATTACAAAGTACTGCGAGCCACTGCGTTCGTCATCCTGAGACATATTAAGATGGTATATCACATAATGCCTAGTAATTACGCTCACTACAGTGACTTTACACCGAGACTCAACAGTGTATGCATACTGCTGCTTGGCGGTTGAAATGGCTAACCCCTCGTATACGAAAAGCTTACCACCAGTGAACGTGGTAAATGTCATAACTGTACACGAATCGTAGCAGCGCCTTTCAGAACTATGAACACTTTTCTGCAAAAAATTCGTCACTCTAAAAATTGGATACAATCGTACACTGCCTATAATTACCTACATACTTGATGATAATCTTCTAGCAGATTTAAAACATTAGTATTCTTTGTACCCTCCTGCTTGGCGATTGAAATAGTCAAAGTGCCTTCAGAGCTAACAGCTAACGAAAAACCTAACTCGTAAATGGTAGGTATTTATTAGAAACATTTAGTTTGTCATCAAGTTCGCACACGTTTCCTGCATGTAAAATATTCAAGGTAACCACTCCAGATATTCGCGTGGCCATTATCACAGCGCTTTATCGGCTGATAACAAATTAGATTTGCCGCCGATTGTGAGGTACGGACAATATTTCGCAGAAAACTTTACATTCGCAAACGTATTTGTTATTTTTAAGAGTTCTAAAAATGTTTTTGGAAGATATCGGCATGGAGGCAAAAGTCACATGGGCTTTGAGGCATGAGGCAAGCATAAAAGTGGACGAAATTGCATGAAATTGATCCACAAACAGGGACTTGGGAGATCTTTGCTTTTAAAAAAGTCACAAAGGTAGATCTGCTAGCAAAAGTGGGTATTTTAGGATGAGTTTGATGATGAGTCTTTCATAGTTTATTTTGTATCGTCAAAACAAAACACACATAACGCCTTAGTCTCCAAACGGGTAGATAAGGGGCAACCAAGGCGCCCACTTTTCGCCTAGTGTGTTCTGTCCTATGATGTGACAGAGGCCGAACCTATCGTCATGTCGGGCATAAATCCAGTCTGGGTCCATTCTGAGCAGAAAAACTCAATATCACTTCCCAACTTGGGATTAGAACGCGGGACCTCTGAGCGGTGTCGGACCGCGCATGCAATACAATGGATTACTTTCAAGTATACTTAACATTATGGCGTACTTTCACAGTAAGCGTACATATTAGGTTGTTGGTAAATTAATAATTATTTTTATGACTAAGTCGCGCTAACCGTATAATTTTGAGATACGATGCGTATTCCCCAACAGGTTTTCCTGTATTCGATCATAAAATTTCCCCAGTTGTGTGACACCGTTAAAGAATCTTCTGACTCATGTTCGTCACAGGGTTGTGGTTTAAAGATCATGTAGTAAGAAAATCCAAAGATCAGTCCATTTTCTTTATGTTTAATAAAACTAGAACTATGTTGTTTTTGCTCTAATTTAATTATGTTTTACCCGTACTATCTGTTTTAATCAACAAAGTCTACTCGTCTATTTAAACAAACTTAGGTTATAAAAACTATTTTAATTATAATAGATATTATGGTTAGCTATTATGATAAGGTATATATTTTTTAACCTGATCCAGGTATATATGTCATTTCGACATATTAGAAACCTGTATACTTGTCTTGAAATCACCACTTTAACTTAAGTTATTTTAACCATATATGTAAAATAATAAGTGTAAAATTTCCACGCAATAATATAAAGTAATTTTTATTTTATATGCCATATCTCTGCGTCTTCACTACCTTTTGGCACAATGTTCGCTGAGGTGGAGACGAATATGTGGTAATATTACATTTAATAGCGCAGTATAAAATGACCCTATATTATAAGCATTTTTCTACGTTTAATAATAAGTACCATTTGCTGTAGTCAGTATAAGGTTAATGATTACCTATTATCACAATAAATAAATTGTAATATACACACTGCGAATGAAATAAAATAAATTACTAATGCCTCAATGAATCCAATAGGGAAATCATTGCTAAATACATGACTACACTTACGTTTCGTCTCAAATAATGCGTTAAAACCAATAGTCGTTATTGTGGTCTGAACTTCACTTAACATTGTTACGTTTTAGTTTATCACACCCTTAGAACTAAAGTGACCTAACTCAAAAAAGACGATTTGTGAGGAACGAATAAAAAATATTTGACAACAATATAGAAGGCAGTAAAATGGACAGTCATCGAAAGTGAGAATCTATTTCTATTCTATAATTTTATCTTTTTCTCGTCATAGGGATATAGATTATTTGAAAGGTCGTTTTTTAACAAAAGCAGAATATATATAAATTTTGAGTTAGATCACTTAGTTCTATGAGAGTCATAACTCTTTGAGTAAAGATACGAATTTTTACTTATATGTTTGAAGCTCCGAAAATTAAAATATATTCCCATCTCGCGTTTGCGCTGATAGGAGATTCGTACGTGACCTCAGTCCGAGTATTTTCGTACAAACATCTTATCGCCCTGTATCTGTTGACCGAGTCAGACGGACGTCAAAATTAACAAACACCACTCATAGATAAGTATTGTTTTTCGGTTATATCTAAGGAATTTCATTATTATAATATATGATAGTAATAATATCAGTCCTGTATTATATACTGTCCCAAGTCCCGTGCTAGGCACGGGCCTCCTCTACTACTAAGAAGGATTAGACCTTAGTCCAGGACGCTGGCCTAGTGCGGATTGGCAGACTTCACATACCGTCAAAATTCTTATAGAGAGCTTCTCAGGTATGCAGGTTTCCTCACCAAGTTCCTCACCGTTGAAACAAGCGATAATTCACAAAGAATACACAAATTACTTCAGAGGTGTGGACCCTTGGGATTTGAACCTGCGGACATTCGTCTTGGCAGTCTGTTCCACATCCAACTAGGCTATAGCCACTATTCCATTCAATATTACTTCAAGCTAAAAAACTTGTAGTTTTTCAAGGTCGTCGGGACGGCTTTCTACGATTGCCTAGCGACAGACATCGCTTAGACATTATAAGATGATATCATTCTCAGACATTTTTTAGTTTTTTATTAACTTTAAATATTTTAGAAAGATACCTTGGCTACGGCCCCTGGTGTAGTCAATAAGCTAGACCAGAGTTCCCCAAACTTTTTTGTGACGTAGACCCCTCGCCATGATTTTCCGTGTTGGGTAGACCCCCTACTTACCTGATATTGATTTCCTGTAAATTTCTAACTGTAGTGAAGTTTAGTGTTAAAAACTTAAAGTAAAAACACATGTTAATTTATACATTTATTAATTAAAAACTACTCAAAATATTTTTTTGTATCTGTTATGTAAAATATACGTAACATTAAATAAATATAAAATAAACTATAAATAAAATAACATAAGCAATAAGTCAATATTTTTAGTGAGAAGAATGAACCTGATGCTTTAATAATAAATTATCAACATTTGGCGTCAATTTTGTAACGGTTAATCTTAAATCTCCTCGGCTAACTATGTCCAGTCTGTTTCTTTTTTTCGTTAGGAGATTGGTAACAGTGACGAATTGAACAAGTCAGTGCAAGTTAGCGAAGCTCTGAGACTGCGACTCTCAGGTTTTTACAAGTTCAAAATGTATTGCGACCACAAAGCGAATACCAACATCCTACAACTTAGTTTACACAATTTCATAAACATATATAATCATTTTTTTACTTCATAGATACTTTTATAAATAATATATATGTTTTGATATTATAAGATAGTATTATGTAAGTAAATAGGTACTATCAGTGTATGTGTTGAGATACACTATCGTGGACCCCCATTTTCATTTCATGGACCCCCAAATTTTTTTTTCGCTGACGTAGACCTCTTGCAGGTTGTCACAGACCCCTAGGGGTCGATATAGACCACTTTGGGAATCACTGAGCTAGACCGACCGTTGACAGATGCATTTCTCGCTCCAAAATTACATTTAGAGGAAAATATTTGCTTAAACCAATTTATTTATATATAACACGACTCATCATTTATCAAACGTGATTTATAATTCATTTAATTTATTCCTAACTATAATTCAATAGTCATCGCATGTCCACGATGAATTGTTATTACAAATTGCAACGGTTGACCCGGCTAAGGTGAAGTGAACGCAGTTTGCACGGCTGTCAGAATCAATTGCATCTGTTCAGCGAATAGGAATAATGTTAATTAAATCAATTGTCTTTTATGAACAATGTTTGTGTGTCCTCATATACTGTTGGAGTCTAATAAGTTTTCCTTACCCTATATTGTCTCTGACATGTAACCTGTGTTAAGTGACTAACTTCAGGGGATCAAAATATATCTAAAGCCGGCAGTAGGTACCAAACTTTTCAATTCTTTTTACATCATTAATGAATTTGCTAAATTATAACAATGAAGATTTTTTTTTATTGCTTTTAATGACGAGACGAGCTTGCCGTTCGCCTGATGGTAAGCGATGCAATCGCCCATTAATAGTAGAAACACCATCCACCTTGAAGTACAAAGCATTGTTTGGTATTCCATTGCGCCCGCCATCCTGAGACATGAGATGTTATGTCTCATTATGTTCAGTGTAACACTGGCTACAATGTCCTTCAAACTGGAATACAACAGTGACTACACACTGCTGTTTGGCGGCCAAAATAGACATTGCGGTGGTACCTACCCAAGCGGACTCGCACATTTGAGAGACCTACCATAAGTAAACAATACTGTTGGTTACTATTGGTTTACTAATGGTTGTATTCCCTACAATCACATTAGGCAAGGCCTTCGAGGATATAATAACATATTGATGTGTCCAAACTTGAATCAGCTATGTTTACTTTACCGATAATCGGCCAAACAAACTCGACACCCGTCATTTGCTATCGAGTGTCGTCGGCCGCAAGGTATCCGGTTACATTGCATCTATTGTGATATAACCAGTATTTAGTGAGGTCGCGACCTGCAACAGATCAAGGGCGAAAATCTGAATAGACGCAAAGCAAGGTAGAGAGCGTTTAAATCTAAACTTAAAAATAAAGATAAAAAGGTAGATAATAGTTTTTTGCTGTATTAATTGGTAAATAAGATCTCCACGGCCCATAAACTTTTATTCCAAAAGAGCATGCAAGTCCAGCCAAGGATGGGGGTGTTGAACATTCGGATATCACTTATTAGTCACGTAAAAGCAAGTTGTCACTTCATGACGGTTTTCTGTAAAAGAATCGTACTATCCTGGTCCAGCTAAAAATTTAGGTCTTTTCTCAGATAGTGTTAACATTACAGTCCATTGTGCGAATTGCTTGACAGGTCTTTCCTTAGTGATTTATATCTAAGGCCTCCAATTTAGCAACTTTAAAAATGGAGGGGTTATGAATTTTATTGTATTTTTATTAGTTCACCGCTTCGGTACTGAAATAAATAATACGTTTTTCATAGAAGAGTGCCAACTAGCAGTAGATCGGCTTGATAGTATAAACACCGCTGCCCATAGCTCTGTCACTTAGCGTGATGCATAACATTCAAATAGGGTTAACTGGTGTAGGTATTAAGAAAGAAGAATCTCTATATTATAAATGAGATAAGTGAAGTGGCATCGCGGGCTACAAGTATGTATGTGATAATACAATTAGCACAAGATTAGCGTTAGCGCAAGGTTAGGACAACAGACCATACAAACACTAATTATAAACATTACAGCCATGTGCGAGGGAATATACAATGTTATTACTAAGTTATTAGTAAGTCTATCGATTACAAGACTGCGTCCATACATAAGACATTAGATATACCAAGAACTTCGTCTCAGTAAGATCTTTTTTCTTCTAGTGTTTTATTGTGGAATGAGTGATGAGGTCGCTGTCGACTGTAGAGTGTTGTGTTTATGTATGTATGTGGTATATTGAAAAAAGAAAATTTTCAAAATTATTGCGACTGGCTTCATCTAGTAGAGCTTATTTGGAACTTTATTAGAATTGTATTGCTATAAAGAGTTATAAGTAAATCGGTTAACACACTCCTGATTACGCTGTAGTACTGTAGATGATCCAAATTACTTTGTCTAAATCGTAGATGTGATCTTATAATGTCTTTAGTTGATATTTTGTTTCAATTGTTCCAGAATGAGATAAAACTCGAAGATGGATAAGCCGACAATGCACATGCTCTCCGTCCAGGAGAAGGGCGGGCAGACCAGCAGGACCAATCAATACATCGCCGCTGTGGCAGGTAAGCAGCTTCTGGAAACCCCACGCATTGAAATATATTTAAAAATGGTAGAGATGTAAAAATATACATTGTCCTAATTCCTGGATATATTAATATAAGGATATATTAATACATCATGACTTTGATTTAAGGTGTAGGTAGAGGCATACCGTATAACACAAGCACATTTTGTCCGATTTGGTTAGGTCTCGTGTAATAGAGGATGTGTCAGTTGCCATTGATCTTGTAAAATTCCAAATTTTTGAATAATAATTAGAAACATCCAGTACAATTTTACGATGATTAACCAAGGATCAAGTTAATGGAGAGAAAACATATAAAGGGATTTAACTCTTGGCCGACAAACGCAGTTCTGACAAATAAGGTGATCGTCTAAAATGTAGCCCAAACAAGTTTATTTATGATCCAAACAATAAATAACCTTGCAGTCGGGTAAAACATAAACAGAAGTGAACAACCCCATGCATTGGCAGCTTGCCGATCCGTCTGCTTATATGTAGCTCGAGTATTAACTAATTGATACGTATTTAATGATATTATGTAATTTATTGGTGTTATTATGTTGTTAATCTTTTAATAAGGCAATCTGAGATTCAGGCGTCATAGAATCAAGTTGTTTTAGAAGTGATTTATTGTAAAGGTTATAAATATGTAAGCTTCGTTGTAACTGAATATAATAAAATAGTAATATCATACCTATTGGTAGACTTCACACACCCTCAAATTTCCTATAGAGAACTTCTTAGGTATGCTTCTAAGGTTTCCCCACGATGTTTTCCTTTATCGTTGTTGCCAGCGATGACTCACAAAAAAGTACTCACATAATTTAAAAAAAGTAAGAGTTGCGTACCATTCGGATTTTAACCTACAGACATTCGTAACGGCAATCCGTTCCAGACCCAACTAGGCTATCGCTGGCTTAACTAGCTAACTATGCTTGTTTAATGAGATTGATGTCGAGGACTTAATGTTTATCCTGTCCACTTTAACAACAAGGGTTGGATCTCCTGAAATATGCCTTAACTCCCAGTTATAATACTCTATCTTTATAGTTTATTTCATCTGGAATTCCTTCGGTATTTTAAGCAATATTATCCTGCTAAAGTTTCTGGGTGTCGCAATCTTTCACAATAATTTAACGAAGTTACAATACACTATATTGTAGTGATTCACAAATACTACGAGGACACACAGTGAGCCCAAACGCATAGTATCGGCAATTTCATAGTTTTCTTTAGCTTTGTTTATCTGTCAGCTAACTGAAGTAAAGTTGTATCTCAATATTAGTCAATCACAGCGCCCCTATAGCGATGCACTGCGAATGCAGTCATGCTGAAAAACATTGAAAACCAGGTTTTTATCATTTTGGTAAGTCATATTTATGAATACGGGCGTAAATGTCATCTCCTTGACTTGCAGTACAACTAATGTTATATCAATAATGTCTGTTATATCATATCCCTAAATCAGTTCCAAGTGTTCGATAGGATTCCAATACACTCAATTCGAAATAGGTTTAATCGTAAACAAGCAGTTAGTCAATCAACAACGGAATTTTGGCGCGCACCGTTTCAGAAGTTGTGAAAATTTGCAAATGGCGCTAAGATATTTACAACGATAGCAGCTCGATCCAACAATATTAACAATTCAAATTTCTGATAGGAAACAAATTGCCTCGAGTGGTAATTGAGGGGAACGACGATACAAATTTCGATCCTATCTTGAGAATAAACCGATCAAAATTATTAATTTTTAGCATGCTATAAAAAATCTGATTGGTCCATTTTTACAATAGACCGAAAAAACGATCGCAATCATTAAATAAAAATGTCTATTAGTGGCGCGATTATAATTTGAATTTGGAATATATTAATTTAAGGGTTGGTTCTTCTCTTATCAAATTTACACAATACATTTCTAACAAAGACTTAAGTCCCAAATTCCCTTGCAGCGGCTATAGGCGCGGTGATAGCTGGCACCATCCTCGCGTGGACGTCACCAGCGCTGCCTCAGCTGGAACCGTGGTCTAACAAGACCTCCAACGCCACTGTCGTCATGCGTTCCAACTTCACCAACTCCACGAAGCTCATCAACTCTCTGGGTCAAGAAGCCGAGTTCCTGCTGGATACTAATGCAAGTAAGTTGCTAAAAGCCTATTTCACGATGTAATCGCGTAAATGAGTACCCCTCGGCAGTCTCCAAATTATGCCGGCTTGTTGGACATGCACAGGCTAATCCCGGAACGCGACACTTACTTGGGCCAGTATGGCGGGTTTTACCACCTTGTGTTCGGTGGTCATCACCAGTTATCGCCAGCATATTAAAATTAAAGTAAGAATTTCCTCCAAAACATAATATTTGTCCAAAATAAATATGTTTGGCGATGCAATACAATGCGAAGTACCTACCCAGCCAGACCCTCGCACACGAGACTAACTACTATTATCTATGCTAGCAACTCTAGATGCTATTTATACCATATCAGTGACAGCCACTCCATTGGCGTTAATACAAGTCCAATAATTATTGGACGATTTCGTACAGATATCGGGTTTATCATTATTCGTAATCACATGTAATCGTTTGATACCAGAGAATCTTTACTAAGTAAACATTGAAGCGATTAACACACCCACGGATCGATTTTTTACTATTTCGCAAAGAACATCGATTAGAATTCCTCTTGTTTTGTTTGTAAATAAGAGATTCGAGTATTTCGTTTTGAAATTCTTGGTCGACCTTTTCATTGATTGAATTCATGTTTCAAAACAGATTTTTGTTTTTTTTATTGCCTAAGAAACTAGCAAGCGTTCTGCCTGATGTTTAGCATCATCCGCCGTCCATGGACTAAAGCAATGCCAGATACACAACCAAGCCTTTGCCTACCGGGGAGAGATCTTACGTCATCTAGTACATTAACAGCATCGAACCAAAACCTAACTGAACACTGGCTTAGCTAAGTACCTTAGTTCAATAGGTACGGATCCGCAGACATATGGAGTTCCTTGAAAGAAATGCAACTTGCTAATCGGTATTTTTCTTTGACTGCTCTACAATAAATATCACGTGAATTCCTTTAACCTGAAGAACCTAAATACTTCTGCTAATGAGTAGACTTTTTTTACTTATAATACACAAACGAAAAAATTTAATTCGCCTCTATGTATCAAGAATTCAATTTCCACGTTAAGGCATGATACAAAATAACAATAATATTATATTCATACCGTAAGTAAACTACGTAAGAATTATATGTATTGTTAAGTGCTGACACGACTTTGCGGACGCCCACCGCCTTGGCGAGCAAAACAGAAGATATTTGTAGACGGAATATCATAAAAAACATTTTTGCCGGCGCCCGAGATCACATGATGGCTTAGCCAAAACAATATTTCACTCTGGCGCAGTTGTGTGACTTTATCGGACCTAATGACTGATACATCAAGTCATCATATTTGTACAGTCAAGATTTGACTGTACAAATATGATGAATTGATGACATTTTTTTATTGCCTTACTAGGAAAACGAACAGGCGTTCCACCTTATGGTAAGCAGCATCAACCGCTCATGGACTAAAGCAATGCTAGAGACACGGCCAATCCGTTGTCTACGGAATACTGGATACTCCTTATATACTTCTTATATGCAGTTGGTAGACGAGAGAAGGAGACCGTTCGCCTGATGACGATTATCATATCTCAAATCTAACCATAACCAACATCAAACGTAAGAACCCAGGGTATTCATTCAGTAATAGTACAATTTGAAATCGCACTGCGATAACACGTCTGAGACATCAGACGTTAAGTTCAAAACCTAAACAAAATTGTGCTTACAAACTGTTGCTTGGTGGCAGAAATAAAGCGATCGTTCCAAGACAGACTCGAATACCACAGGTAAAATTTCTGCCATCCCATCTTAAAATATATTCGTTAGCGAGCGCCTGTCGCGCCTGTGTCTCGTTCAAACAGTAAGTGTGGAGAGAGATCGACCATTAGCACTTTTATTTTTAAAATATAAAAACAGTAAGAACTGTGGAAATACATATATACCTACCATTGACAGCTTGCTTGATTGATACTAAAAGAACGAGTTAAGGGACAACCGGAGAAGCCTAGCTTATTTCCATTCCATAGGGTAGGTAAAGAAAGTCGTGTTGTCTTCTGGTAAATTCGACGACCATATGGTACCAAGAATGAGGCAGTAGGAGAGGATCGTTGTGTTTATCCTCCGGCAGTTTTACTAACTTTCCCAAAACGATCTAAAGTCTAAACGAATTATGGAGACTAGAGGGGTACTAGCTGATGTCTTACAGCCTTTTTAACGTGGTAGTCCATGATCGACCATACGCGCTGTAGACATAAAGCTCGTCTTTCCAATTTAGAACTTACAAACACAACCAAACAACCGATCGACGCCCAAAAGCTATCAATCGTGAGTTAATGACGTAAAAACCCGATATCTGACGAAACATAAGCTAATATTAGTACAAAGGTAAATATTTTTATGTTAATACTCGCATGTCGATCGATCGCGCGTCACGCCACACGCCCACCGACCTCCCGCGCCGCGCTCGCGCACCCATGGACGATATAAATATCCACACCGCACACAACACGCGAATGCGTCACGTGGTCGGTACGACATTTTGTTTATGTCCGTAGGGTTGGCACGCAGTTTTGTAAATTGTTTTCGTTTTCGTTATTGTGTAAATAAAGTTGTCATTGCATATTGCTTTTGAAATGCAGAGGAGAACACCGTATGTGTTGGTATGATACTCAGTGGCAACCATAGGAGGGGAGAACTGAGCATCCGCCCGGGCACTCACGCGGCACCTTGGAGGAACTGTTTTTTCAGCACTTTGTCTATGAAACTGTTAAAATCGGGGAGCTTTTTTTTGTTACGCCTGTGTTAGTATTCTTTTGCTCCACCCCGGGCCTAATGTTAAGGCCACATTACAAAAACCCGCTATAGTAAGCCGTCATGGTAATTATCAAACCACGAGATTCCTTTCGCTGGCGAACGTGATGCTTGGAATACATACTACATTAGATGTAGAATTATGATTAACTACCGAGTCGTATTTAATTCACTATGTATGTAAATGGTTTTACGTCAAACAGATCATTAACCAAAATAAAATGTGCCTGTATTCCATACTCCGGGAGATGACAACCCTACTATCTCAGTTAGTGGTGCTAAAACATTGTATTGCAGTGCAGAATACGTTTTAATTTATAAAGAATAACCTAGAGATTTCGTCGAACCCTGGTTGAAGGGTACCTGTCAGATTTTAATTAATTTATTGTCCTCGAGCAATACGAGACTATATAGACAATGTCACGAGAAAATATGTCTTGTGACGAGCCCCTATCTGTGACGTCACATGGCAGCGAGCCAGTACGATGCCGTGATATACCGTGGGTTTGCCTCATCCCAATGAATCCCGAACACTCGTCCCCACAGACTGCTATTTTCGACCTTGCTCCTCATACCAATATGATGGACATTGCGTTGGTCGTTGTGATGGTAAACATTATTTCTATATCGGGATGGAATGGCGAATGCCATTGCGGGGGAAAATACGTGATTGATGATTATTATTAAATAGATCGGCTAGACGGTTTGACGACCATCGACCTACGCAAATACATAAAAATAGATTAAATTTTTCACGTTATACAGTAGATAATAATATATCATTATTGGAGCTATGCCCCTAACTTTTTTGGCTACCTGAAAGTACTTTAACCGCCCTCTATGTCTATCAGCCCCAGGGCTGGCACGCAGTTTTGTAAATTGTTTAAGGAAAATCTGTGTAGGTTTTTTGGCCATGTCATGGTTTTCGTTATTGAGTAACTCCAGAGTTCTGAAACAGCTTTCTTCCTGTTCGTGGCTATTTCAAAACGATGACTGAACCTGAGATCTCACCAATCTTGTCACCAGTATCAGACACTGAGTCAAACAATCAAAAAAGCCTTTATTCCTAATTGAGACGGTCAAACTCTACTCGAAAGTTTTGTGTCGTGTACAACTTTTTTAATTTTCCTTTCAGAATTTGGAAGTCCACTCTGAACCTATGTTCAGACCTATACCTCCCCTAAAGATGTCGAGACTATAATATTAATATAATGTTTGTTTCCAGGATCGCTGGTATCTTCCGTGCTTGCCATCGGTGCGGCTATGGTCGCGCTGCCCGTGGGAGTGCTGGCACAGAAGATCGGCAGACGGCCCACCATCCTCCTCCTCGCCGTACCCTTCTTCATTAACTGGCTGCTCACCATCTTCGCTAACGGAGCTGGTATGCTGATCGCCGCCAGGTTCTTCGCTGGCCTTGGAACTGGTGAGTATCAGGCTACTTTATTATACGCGAAAGTAAATGTTGTTAAAAAGGTTATTTTTAGCGCTTATGCCTAGAATTAAATCTATAGTCTTAACATGTTTGGGGAAGGAAAAAACTAAAGGTAAATAAAATAATATCCTCGTAAGTTGCTTTTAAATTATCGAAAATTGCTTTTTACGTTTTTGAATTTTGCTTCGAACAGCAATTTTCTGATAGAGAATTAAGGAAGAAGTCTTCACCGTTCTCGAAAGTTGCAAGTTTGCTGCAGTTCAAGGAATGTAATACAGTGGCATTTTGACATTGTATTAATTAGAGAAACCACATACTTATCTTCTTGAAATTAAGACCATAAGTATTTTTTTAAATGCGTTATGTAATTAGTGCCTTCCACGTGATTGCAAGAAGCAAATAAACTAATCCGCCGCTAAACCCTGTTATAAATTAATTATAATATTTAACAATGTACATAAATAGGTAATATATGCGTTAATACTAACATACACAACAACAATAATAATTTATTCCCACACAGATTCAATAATAAATGCACATAATAACTTGTTTAATACAATCTTGTTAAAACATAATTCAGAGCGCGACAGAAAACAGACATGCTGTTCGTATTGTTAGTGTTCAACTATGACTCAAAATAGGATAATTTATTATATCTCCAGGCAATACATTAACCAAATGCCTAATAAATAACCCACAATCTTAACAGACAGCGCTTTCTGAATATTGGCATAATAGAAACTCCTGTTTATCTTAGTATTGTTGATACGATTGTGTTTTGTTTGGACGAACCCATCTATGGAACTGTGCCATTGAATATACTTTTAAATAAGAACCTACATTATTCCCAAATCCTGAGTGCCTCTGAGAACTTTTGAGTTGTTTCAGCTGGGAACAGAAGCTAGTGTGTTAAATTCTTTTTTTTTTGTAACGGAGAAAGTTCCTTATTACTACCGCTCAGCCTTATTTTGGGACGACTGGGCGGTTATATTGGGGTAACCGTTGCCTTACGGCCCGACGAAGAGCCGCCGGATTTGATGGGGACCTTCGGGCGGCCGCCGGGCTGAGTCCCTAACCCTATATACAACTTAACCTAGGCAACGGCCTACCAACAAGTAGCCCTCTTCGACGCATTAAGGACAGCTGCGGGCTTAGTGCCTGCCGTATAGAAAAATGCATTGCAGTTATACCTATCAAGACGGAAGTAAAACATTAACGAGAGCCTGTCTTTTAACTGTCTTATTGCTAGGCACGGACCTCTACAGTAAAAAAAAATATTAGAATTAATTCTACATCCCACTGTCTTCTTTACAGGCGGTATTTGCGTGGCAGCTCCCATGTACATCGGTGAGATTGCGGAGACCTCTATCCGTGGATCGCTAGGCGCGTTCTTCCAGCTTTTCCTGACCGTAGGCATCCTGTTCACGTTCGTTGTGGGTGGCTGGACGCACTGGAAGACGCTGTCCATCATCAGTGCTGTATTGCCCCCGTTGCTGGTCGCTGTTTTCTGGTAAGCTCATTTTCATTTATAACTTAGCAAAATTGCTGCCTGGTGATAAAAACAGTTTAATTAAAATATAATTTCAAGTAATGGGAGACGTTACATATATTGACGATTGCCAGAATAATGCCAGGTATATATGTACATACATTTATCGCCGAATACAGAACTTCACCATAAACTGCTAGTAGATAATAACCAATAAGGTCTAAATTACGTCGTATTATTTCCAGGTGGATGCCGGAGACCCCTCAATATCTGCTGGGCAAGAACCGTCGCCGTGATGCCGAGAAGTCGTTGCGCTGGCTGAGAGGCCCTGACGCTGATCTCACCGCAGAGCTTGAGGACATGCAAAAAGATGTAAGCAGTTTACTTATGCTTTGAATCTTCTATGAAATTCTTGTCTTCTGGTAGTAGTAGTTGTGAATGTTACTTTCGAAAAAAAAACTTTGCAAATTTTCAATAGGCAATATTGTTTATTTTTAACTCGTAAAATTACTTGTCCCTATTTTATCATCTATTCCTTTTAATCATTGAGGTTCAGCAGACTATGGAATAATTTAAGAGCTGGTCTCTTCTCTTCGTAGTAAAGTGAGGAACTTAATAAGAATTGTATTTAAATTGACATAAACTCGTGTTTTGTTGTCCAGGTGGACGAGGCGTCCCGCCAGAGCGCAGGCGTGTTGAGCATGGTGACGAGCCGCGCGCCGCGCATGGCGCTCGTGTGCGGGCTCGGCCTCATGTTCTTCCAGCAGTTCAGCGGCATCAACGCCGTCATCTTCTACACCAACAACATCTTCCAGTCCGCCGGCTCCGACATCCCGCCCGCCATCGCCACCATCATCGTCGGCGTCGTCCAGACCGCTGCCACCTACGTGTCCTCTCTCCTCGTCGAACGTGCCGGCAGAAGGATCCTCCTCCTGCAGTCCTGCATCATCATGGGCCTCTGTCTCATCATCCTTGGCGTCTACTTCAAATTGCAGAACGACCACTTCAACGTCGCTGCTGCGGGCTGGCTGCCGTTGGTGTGTTTGGTGCTGTTCATCATTTCGTTCTCGATGGGTTTCGGTCCGATTCCATGGATGATGATGGCTGAGTTGTTCCCGGTGGAGTTCAGGGGCACGGCCACTGGTATCACTGTGATCACCAACTGGGTGCTCGTGTTTGTGGTGACGCTGTGCTTTCCCATCATGAAGGACGCTATCGGCATCTACACCTGTTTCTGGTTCTTTGCTGTTGTGATGATTGTGTGTATCTTCTTCGTGTTCTTTTTAATTCCTGAGACGAAGGGCAAGACTGTGTCACAGATCCAGGCTATTTTGGCTGGAAAGAATATGTAAATATATGATAATGGGTTTCCTTGCGGTTCTTGGTCAGAAAAAAAGCCATTTTGGATATATCGAAATTCCTTAGTATGTACTGCCAACTTGAAACTAAAAAGGACTCGTGTGCTTGAAATGAATGTTTTTTTTTTTATAAACTCCACCGAATCAGGTGCCATGTTAAGTGCAATATAAAGGCTAATTTCAATAAACAATATCTATATTCGAATGGATCGCGTAAATAGACCAATTATAATAAAGTTTGCTGTAAATGAACCAATTAGAATACAGTATGACGTTGGATTTGATTGGTTTAGTCACGAGATTGATCTGAAGATAGCAAGGGTTCATTGATTTCGGCCGATAGCGATAGGATTTATAGACAAACATATTGAACATAATGACAAATGATTTCGCGAAATATTTTCTAATTGTGATTTTGTGTTATGTGATTGTTATAATGTGATAGAATACTCAATAACTAAGCAATTTAGGCATAATGTAGGACCGGAGTACAAAACTGAAATGGCAGTTGTACCAGTGATGATAATATCTACGAACAAATTAAACAATACAAAGAACAAGGGCCGGAGCAAATATGGCGGAGCACAGTGCAGAGAATTATGCTGTCAAACTGTTATCAACATTGTTTTTATTGAAATAATATTCAAAATCCATTAACACAAGAATAATAATAATAATTTATTTATTAGACACAAAATTAGTTAAAAACCTGTGCAGTTCTGTTTCCTAAACTAAGTAAAAACTTGTATTTTAGGATAACAGTACCTTCATTTACAATTTACAATATTTTGTGCCCAATACAAAATAGAATAAAAGTAAAAATAAAATAAATTGCATTTTTGTATTAATTGATGTTAAATATTATTTAAGTTGATTAGAAATAAGCGAACTATCGCTCTATTACAATACAAACGACATTTCACATTTCGTTCATCACTAGTACATCGCCTTAAAAGGTTAGAATTTACAATTAGTTAAGTATTTAAAATAAGACGTTAATGAACAAACGTGCCAAAAATGTATCTTAGTTTGTTGTAGTTTAGAAATTTTAATGTTTAACTTAATGTTAAATGTAATATAATGATTTGTAATAAATTGTATCAAATTATTGTGTGGGTTTCATTTATCAGTTACAGCAACAGCTGTAGCTTATTTAATATCGTATTCCTTTTAGAAGACTCTTTTAATATTCTCTATAAATAGAGGTTTAACTGTTTCAATCTAGTTAGGTAAATAACCAGATGCGAAGTCCATATAATCCGATTCCTGCCAGCTTCCCCTTTTTTGTAGAATTTCTGAAGAATTTGCAAACCGCATTTCTGCCGTGCTAAGCGCAAAAGCGGTATGTCAGGGAAACCTTATTTCACGATAATCGAAGTTTTGTAATTATAGTTTTATAGTTTTGTATGTAAAACTGATAGAGAAACTTTTTTAAGGTTTTTTTTAACAAGTCTAAACAAGATACCATTATTTAGGTAAGTTCATTGGATGGGTATTTCTATAAGCTATCTGACGACAAAAAAATAAAGATTTTGATTTTTTTTGAGATACCGCTTTTGCTTAGCACGGCAGGTTTGTACATATTGAATGCATGAATCCTTCCAAAATGGCCAATCTCAACAGAGATCAGCCAAGTACGCAGAAGATATTATATATAGTACACAAGTGTGTGCACAATACACAGAAGCACTCTCAGTTCCTTTACTCTCATAGTCCGGTGAGACGGCATACCGACATGACCAACGATAGCAACAGTGCATATTAGTACATATACGTTGTGTCGATCTCCCCTTTCGGAATATTCCACATTTCGCCACTGAAGTAAGCCATTCTGACATAACCGCGCAATCGCCCTACAAGGAAACTGGACTGCAGTAAGAAAGCACTTTCTTCGCGACAAAAAAAAGGTAAGTGAACCATGACACAATCAATCTGGTAATGCATGAGCTTCATCAAAATGGAATGCCTCAGCGGCGTAGGGTCCATATAATCCGATTCCTGCGGGCTTCCTTATTTGTAAAATTTATGTAGAATCTTACTATCATTAGAATGATTTGCAGACCCCATTCATGCAAATCAAATCAATTTATTTTACACAAAACATGGTATAAATTATGATGTTAAATTTCTTACATGTGCAACATGATTCACTGTTTCAACGGTATGCAATATTTTTATATAGGTATGCATACAGTACCTATATGTTGTGTCGGGTTCCCTATCTGAAATTTTCACCCTTCGCTACTCGAATGCCTGTTCGGATTGAAGGACGAAATAAGACCTTAATTTTGATTTATTTCAATATTGGGAATCTGCTTCTCGCGAATGTTACTGTTCAATTCAATTCAATTTTTAAATTTTTGGTTTTGCCAATGTTAAAGTTGAAAGTAGGAAAAGTTACGGTAAATTTTTATGGGTCTAATATTATCTATGACTGTTGAGCGGCAAATAAAGCAATGCCATTAAGAATACATAAATTTCCGACACCTACTTCAACCAAATCAATGTGTATTATACCAATTCACTGGTTATGCTAAATGTCTGTCTAATGGATCACATTGGAGTACATCCTTGGAATAATTTATAGGTACTGACAAAGAGATTTATAATATATATGGAAAGATACTAATCTGCCTCCATAGGTACACATGCGGAACAGATTGGGTACTATGGTACACTTTCAAACTGACAGGAACGCAAAAAGTGACAACTTATAAATATACATATCTACACTTATTATAAAACAAAGTCTCCAAAAGCAGTCTGTATGTGATCAATTTTCTCAAAATCTATAGAACGGATTTTTGTACGTATATTTTTTACCAAAAGATAGTGCAATTCTTGAGGAAGGTTTAAGTTAATATTACATTACGGTTTTATGTAAATTGACTGAAATATAACGATAACTGTTGAAGAGCTCGTGTGGTTGTAAAACATCTGGTGGGTCGGGATTTACGCGGGAATAACTTAGTGTCACACTGATCTCCACGCGGGCGAAGCCACGGGTGCAGGTAGTCTATTATTATTCTCTTATCTAAAATTTTCATGAAACAAGTCACAGAAATTTAAGATAAACAATGAAGATAACTTTAACTAAAGATGATAATCTATCAAAATCAATAAATCACTTTGACAAGCTACGAATATATTTCCAAAACGATTACTTATACAACGGTAGACGAGGCCAGTGATGGACACTCTTTGTAAATAGTTCTCTTCTCGATATCATCCATTCTCGAAGACAGTTCAGTGATTTGTTGCTCAATAGCTTTCACGTCACTTCGGAAGCCAGAAACCGTCGCATCGAGCTCCGTCAGGTAATGAATCTTGAGACATAGCTCGTCGTACTTCTGTGATATGAACTCCCGCGCATTCTGCGAATCGGTCACTTCTTTATCGATTTTATTGATTATCTCGTATTTCAGTTCGTCAAATTTGGATTCAACAGTTGGTCCCATCATATGAGCGCCCTTGATGGCCATTTCCTCCTCTTTAATTTTCTCAGCGATGCATTTTGTGTGGCACGCCATTTTATGTTTTTGTATTTACCCGAAACAATTTCAAATTTTCATAGCGTCCGTGCATTGTAGAATTTGTTGCTTGACGTAATTTTTAATTTTGACGCGTCATTCTCTGTGTCACATGATATTTTTATTTTAAAAGTAAGTTATAATTTAAGTAATGAGTTCTTACATAAAAAAAAACAAAGTGACTTAACGAAATAATCAGAAATTAAAATTATGATTAACATTATAAAAGTGATTTTATGGAGGAATTAAATGCTGAATACGAAACAAGCAAATGTTTCCCTTGATGTTTAACAGCAAATCCGCCCATAAATAATAGAAATCGTATCTATTTACCCGGAATTATCATTAATGCCATCACCTAACCTAACCTAACCTAACCTTAACACATAATATTATAATGATAAGTCTCAATGACTGGTTTCGAAGTGCTTGGAACTGTTATTCAAACTAAATATCTAGAATGTTGTACAGTGCAGCAATCATTTAGAACTGTAACTATTATATGGCCTCTACGTTCAGACATAGTACAAAAATAATTATGGTAAATGCGCAATGTACCATCGTCATAATCAACCGCATGTCCATTGCAAAACATTGGACTTCTACTGAACCTTTTCAGACCGACCTGTTAGAAGCGGGCCGCATCCAACACCTACCACATTTAACTGGTTCATCATCGTCATCAGCCACATAAAGTTCACTGCTGAACATAGACCTTCCCCAAAGATCTTAGGACGGACCTGTCGAAATCGGCCTGCATCGAGCGTGTTCCTGCGACCTTTATCAAGTTGTCCGTCCACTTTGTACGTGGACGTCCAACGCTGCGCTTGGCGGTACGTGGACTCCACTCGAGAGCTATTTTGCCCCAACTACCATTAGTTAGCGAACTATGTGCCCTACCCACTGCTACTTAAGCTTGTTAATCAGCTGGGCTATCTGGTTATTTAGTCATAAATAATAAGCCTACTAGCCAAAGTAAAATTTCTTAAAACTGTTACGTGTACAGTCGGAAGCGACCATCGAAGTAGAGTTCTGTAAATGTTTTATATATCCATTAAAGGAACCCTAAAAATCACGCGGATGTTGAAACCTGCGTTGCGATTATAGTAGTTGTAACCTTGACGGTGAGAGCCCGCGACGCCACTCAAGTGCTTGCTCAAGTGCATTCCGTAATTCCTTGTCAGAAATTTTCCTTTGCTACCGTGCTATGGCCTGTGAGTTATGTGGCGCTTACATTGTAATTATTAAATCCAACGTATTAGGATGTATAAAGAAAACAAGCATACATCACGCGTTTATCCTTGAAATGGTCGGCAGGGGTGTAAGCAGGACAGACACGTTTTTGCAATAATACTTAGTTCTGGAGATTTCTCACTACATACTTTAGAATATTAGCACATATTGATGTTTATTTTCTCAAATAAACTTCAAAGAGCGAGTAAATGTTTACCTCATATTGAGCTGAGTGTTTACTCTACCTAGAGTCTAGTACAATGCATTGAAGTGCAGTTAAACAAGTCGTGTTACGTGACTCATAACCATAAGGTATGCCAGTTTCTACCACTAGTTCTTTAGTATATATAATATACTAGCTGACCCGACAGACGTTGTTCCGTCTTAACTATGAATTTGCAGCGCGCATTCAATCAATCACTGGAATTAACTTTTCTTAAATATTCTAACGTTCCGCTCAACTTCCCTAATTTTTTCTTTCATAAGATCCTTTTCCAGATAATAACAAACACAACAAAAAAAAATTGTAAAATCGGTCCAGCCGTTCACGCGTGATGGCGTGACCAAGTTAAATACGGATTCATTTTTATATATATAGATAGCTGGAACCGAATAACAGCCACTACACACACGAGTCTAGCCCCTTTGGAATAGCCCAAAGTACGCGATTTCTAAGTCGACGTCATGTAATTTTCATGTTTGTGATTGGTCGAGAGACCAATGCGCCAGTCACGTGGTAGTGTCTCAACTAATCACAATAAAACGACACAGAGTCGTGTAATTTGTTGCCATATTCTAAGCAGACGGGGGCCTTATTCTCGACACACGGTACTTTATCCCCGAAGGGGTAGGCAGAGGTGCAACTAGTGCTTACGGCCATGTGTATTCCGTCTCATGATGTGATAGGGGGTGAGCCTTTCGCCATATAGGGCACTAATTCCAGACTCCTAGCTTATATTGAGCAGAAAAGTCCTACATTAGTTTGTCGCCCCCGGAATCGAACCCTAGTTCTCACCACTGCACTCGTGCCGCACAACTAGACCACCGCATTAATTATATCTCATTATATTTAATAAAATAATTAGACGCAATTTGCGCGACATAACACCTAGATGTTTATTACACCTTTAGGCTAATCCTGCGATGTTCTCCAAGTTCGTGACTCCATACATACGTAGTACACTATCAAGTTTGTATCCTTGAAGGCATAGGTAGAGTCATACAATACATGAACAAATTAAATAATTCAAATCATACTACACAACTTTAGTTTCTGTACTACACATAATATTTTTTTCGATCTATAACAATGTAGTATTCGGGCATTCAGTAACGTTTAACCGCCAAACGATCTCAATCGATCTTTCCTTCTATTTTCAAAATGGACCAATCAGAACAAAGATCTTTTAACTAACTTACAAGTAAGTTATTTTGATTGGTTCATTCTTAAAATCGGATTGAAGATTGAAATTGAGATCGTTTATTGAAACAGCTGTAAGAAGCTAAAAAAAACATCACACGCAAATAAATATGGTTCTCTCTGATTTTAAAATTACCGTACATACAGTCTAATTAATGTATTCTTAAAAGTCAATATAACCGTATCAGAACAATGTTTACATATAACAAGTCCATATAAAGTATCGGTTTGTGTGTCAGGAGCAAAACTAAACAAAGGTTATTGGCCGATATTCGGCAAACTGTTAATTGAAGATGCCAAGACGGTAACTCATGAGTTACCGTCTTGGCATAACAGTTGCTACCACATGTGGTATCAACTGTTATGCTACCTATTTGTATATATTTTTTATCGTTAGGGGCGCCTTATGACAAGCAATAGACTTCCAAATGCTAAAGATGATGATCTATATATTTAGAATTAGCACCGATGGTAAACAAGTCCTTAAAATAGATTAGGTATATCTTAATCTAATAATAAATGGTGAAATGCAATCATAAGCCTTAATTCGATGATTTTTTATATTGCTATTGAATGACTAGAGTATACCGCCCGCGTGATAGTAAGTGAAACAACCACCCATAAATAATAGGAACACCATAAAGTTCTTTGAATTACAAAATACTGCATGGCACTGCACAGTAAACAGCGCTCGTCACCCTAAGACATAAGATGTTAAGCCTCATAATGCCCAGTAATTACGCTGGCTAAAATGCCCTTCAAACTGGAATACAACAGTGTATACACACTGCTGCTTGGCGGTCGAAATAGACATTGCGGAGGTACCTACCAGTAAACGTGTTACGCGTTCCGGGGAAGGTTTGGTGAGTAACACATCCTGCGATTTTTAAATATGCAAATTCGTGTGATGTTATTATACTGTATTCTTAAACCTTAGATTTGACGTTTACGTTTTGAGAGTTCTATTGTAAACGCCTTAAGGAAAATAAGGATTTTGGACGGTAACAACAATTGCGACTATTAGAAACAAGATGAAAAATCAAGTTAGTTTTACAACAACCTCACAGTAATATCGTTATTTCTATCATTGACTAACTAATAATGTCTGCTACGCATTTCTCTTCTAATCTAGTAGATTTTTCATACATAAGATAGGATAGATTTTTCATAATAGAAGTCAGTTGTTATTCACACATGTTGCCCTTCAGGAAACATACCTATGAATTTAGCATTAAGCAGTATTCACAAACCCACTCGAAATACCTTAGTTCACATTTTCTCGAGTGAATAATTGTTATTTATCGTCGATTCGAGAGTCTCTTGGCATTATTTGTCGTGTGATACGCACTTTACTGCATTAGGTTTTCTTGGAGATCCGTTTAATTAAAAAAGTTTTTATTAAATTTCATAGAAACTTTTTGATGCTTTTCTTACCTATTTTAAAAAATATGTCGATGGTATGGAGACAAAGCGTTGAGCCAAGGAAGCCAAGTAAGATTTCAGTATTGCTCAATTTAGAAATCGATGTTGTGCTTACATAAGGCTCATAATTCTGGGTGATCATTATAAGGATACGATCTAATAAAATTAATGATAAATATAACTAAAATGATCACAGCACTAAAAAGGTTCAACGATTACACATATTTTGCACTAATGTCTTGATAAGCTATCAGTTCCCTTCCTATTTTTATGGCATGGAGCGTTCTATCAAAGTTTGTCCTAAATCTCTATCGACTATAACCGATTTGATATTTTTTTAATATAAATTGAATGAGCAGATAACTAAGATATCAATGAATCAAAGTAAAATTTTACAATTTAATAATAAGTACTGTAAGTAGGCACTTTTATGAAGTTCATAAAATAATAAAATAATATGATTATTTGATGATAGAGTTTGGATATGAAACAATGAATCTACTTAATGGGTTCTAGAACTTCTAAATCTGTTTAACCGATTAATTAAATAATATGTGTATCACTTTTGCATTTTTTTACCTTAACTTGGATTGTTGCAAACGATAATATTGTATTTGAAACATAATTTTGACTGTTATAATAATATTTCTTTATTTAATTTTGGAGATTAGGGTATTTTAAAGAGTTAGTATGAATTTAAAATTATACAATAAGAAATAGGTAGGTACATCTTATTGGTCAAAACTTTGAAAAAACACAAAAAGAAAAGTATTTTTTTATTATTTCATTCTAGTTATTCTAACAAGTCTTTGTATTATATCGTATTTTACACACCATAAAATTACTAAAACATTTGAATTTTCAATGTTGTTACTCTTCATAGCAACCAGCGCCTTCTATAATTGAATTTTAAGATGGCGTCATAGGGTACGGATCCCTTCAATCGAAATACAATTCAAACTTATCACTTTTCTTCTGATATCAAAAATAAAGAAGGAACGAGTTAGTGTTAGTGTTTATTGTTAGTCTTCTGTAGGCAGCTCCACCGGTCACCAGCCTAAGATGTAAGTGCTTTGCTTAATATTTTAATTAAATTATGGCGGGTAAAATATTGGCAGCAAAGTTCAACTACGTTTGTCAGTTTTGTTTTTATTGTGTATTTTTTATATATCTCAAATTGATAATTTATACTTAAAAATACATTTTAAGTTCAATAGGAAATACTTAATTTTTATTTATTAAAAAATAGAATACTAGATAGATACCCAGAAATTATAGGCACCTTCAATATTTTAAACTATGTAATATTTTTAACGAATTCCATTTCTATTGTTTTCATATTACATGTATTTTGAAATACCTATCTCAAATTTAATATTAATATACTTGACTATGATCTAAGACCTAAACCTAGGTAATAGGTGTTAATTATTTTTATTTTTAATAAGTTTACCGAACATGTTAATAATAATCAATCTAATGATATTACTATCCCGGTTCTATATTGTTTATAAAATGAACATAACATAAAGAATATGATTAATTTATGATTCAACACACATTACTAATCAAACTGACTTCAAATGCATACAATGTTTTATTGTAACTGTGATCATTATTTCTACACTAACCAATTTCTAAATAGCGTAATAAGGAATTTTATTAACTATAAACAAGCATAAATTAACTGACTATGTACTAAGTAAACTTCAGAAAGTACATTACCCTCATAACTAGGAAGAGACTTACATACAACTAAGCAATTATGGTCAATATTTATCTTTGAATATTTATGTTATCGACTCATTTTATTCTTCACGAAGTAAACAAATAAATCAAATAGTAATTGTAAATGTTGCCAATCATAAGGAAAAAATACAATGTCGCGAAAAGAATACTAATAATGTTTTTCCTTTATTTACCAATCGTCTCATCAAAACATCGCTTTTCCTTTAAGGCGTTGCTATGACTTATATCGCGCAGGATACATAGACCCGTAGACCCATCTGTTTTTTTTTAATAAGAGTTAGGTTAGGTTAGTTTAGCAAATGCAACCCGTTATTAGCTTGCACGGTTAAACGTAGAGGAGTCTGGGGTTTGACGCTCTATATTCTACATACCTTCTCGTTGTTGGAGGAAAAGCAATAATTATGACAATAGTAATAGCCCAATATTTTATAAAACTGCCAACCGAAACATTCTAGAGCAGAAACTGTCTTTTAGGATGACTCAAGCATTATTTTTCAATCTTTTCAATAATAAATTAATTATAATTAAAATTTACTCGAGAACATCAATGTACTTAATATACATACAGACAGAAGGATTTATAGATAAGAGAGTCCTTGCATAAGGTCACGAGTGCATATCCTGCCGGCATAGTTCTAAATAAGTTTTTGTAAGGCGTGTCATTTGGAATAAAATAAACTTGATTTAAACCAACGATTCTTTATATCTGTGTGGCCATAAGAGGAAAATTTTGCAAATATACAAATCAGGTAGATCCTTTTTTATCAACCTTAAATTCGGAGCTATAAGTACGTAATTTGGTTTGATAAAGGAAAAGTTATATTTATTTATGTTTCTAACTTAGGTGAAGTAACTATAATATAGAGTGTTGACTGTATAATGTATTTTTGTATATCTAATTGCTTAAGTATAAGGCCTATATTTTATCTTACGAGAATTCAAAGTTAATTAAAAATAAATAAATATTGAAGGTACAAATACAAAAACAAATTTAATAAATGCAAATTCATTCATACAATTGCAAATATATATAACATAAGTCAATGTTTCATTGACCGCGTAATGTTAAATACTTGTGTTACTATTTTTATTGTGTCTGAATGTCGGGACGAGCCGGTCGTTTGCCTGATGCTGCATATAAATAGGTACAACGCCATCCAGAGCTTTGAATTCAGTGTTTTTATTAGTTGACTGCTGTCTCGGTGGCGTAGTTGTTCTGCATGCGCGGTACCATAGCGCGCTGAGGTCCTGGATTCGAATCCCGGATCGAACAAAGTGGTATTTAGGTTTTTCTGCTCAGTATCAAGTCGGAGTCTGGAATTTGAGCCCGATATGGCGATAAGCTCGCCCCCTATCACATCATGGGACGGAACACACTTGGCGAAAAGTGGATGCTTTAGTTGCGCCTCTACATACCCGTTCGGAGATAAATTCATAATGTTGTGAGTGTGTGCTTTTATTACAAAGAACTGCAGTACATTCAATTATTTTACTATGGTGTAGTGTAAATTCCACAGCGATTTCCATTCTTAGCTATGAGTTGTTAAGTTTAATATCCAGTATTTTTTTAAATATCCTTCTAACCAAACAAATCGGTGCTCGGGCACTGCTTCTGAGTGACGAAACTAGAAAGACATTGTAACCTCTTCGAAGGTGCTCTCTACAAGATTATCTAGTAAATACTTTTAATATAATGTACTTCTTCGACTTTCATCTCTAATGCGGTAAATAGAAGCTCACACTGAATGTCTCCAAATATTTAGTTAATGTCTTTGAATGCATGTAACCATGCTAAACCCGACTACGGCGAAGCAAAGAAGGGTAATGATTTTAAAATCCTATGTGTCCATTTTATGTTCCACGCTAGCGTTGTTCCTGCTGAACCGATTTTGACAAATGAATAGTCTAAACTCTAGTTGTAAACGTCCCTGTCCTTGAGGTTAAAACGTCTCCTTAGTTAATTATTTTGTCTCCCGCTTTGCTATGGAGGGAAGTGAACAATAGGGGACCGGACAGGTATTACCAAAAAATCTGAAATTCAGTTTAAAGTAAAGTTTGTAATATTAAAAATATTATCTCATATTTGTTTTTGTAAAAGAGTTGTGATTTGTATTTTTAAATCAATAAATAAAATATAATAATTATAATATTTTTAGTCTATTCTTTACGGCAAATGATACACCAATCACGGCGCATGACGTCACACGTGGGTAAAATGTAAACAAACAGACGTCATCTGGATGTCACACCGCGTTGTGTTATTTTAATGCTTTAAAGGTGTTTTTTGACACAGAACTGCTCTAATAATTAATATTAATTTATACGGACGTTGTTACTATCTTCCAGCTTAACGTTTACAGATTGTTTAATCGTTAATCATAATGGACCGCAAAAAATATCGTTGGTGCGTCGTACCTGAATGTAATAATACTTCTATATCTTTACCAAACAAATTATTTATTGATGTACCACGAAAAGCAGATATACGAATAAAGTGGTTGCAGTTAGCAAGACAAACCTACGACGGAATGTCTGCAGACTCACCGATTTAGTTCTGTGAGGATCACTTTGATGAAAGTAAATAAAAAATAGTGTTTCGGTTTAAAATAAATCGATGAATATTTCAATTAATTAAATCATTTGTACACCCAGGGAGGTTATGGTTATGAGATGTATTTATTTATGTTTTAGCTGCCACATGATATGGAATAGAATATTTATTTATATAGAATTCTGGTTGTTACACAGTAACCTGAGATTGCCTGAGATTAACACGGTGTATGCAGTGTTGCCAGATCATAATTTCTCTTTACCCCAGGATTATTTGAAATTTAAAATTTTACCCTTAAACCAATCATAAATAATTCGGTACTTTTTTTTTCTATATCCTTATCTACGCAGACGCTACTTCTTTCTTCACTTCTACTTCAATAATTATTAATTTAATTATCTCATTTTATTAGGAACAACTAGCTGTACACGAAAATTATATTGAATAAAAAATTATAATTGTTTCATGGCCTACAATTTTTGTAGGAAACATCTTTCTCTAAGCTCAATATTTATTACAATACCGTGAAACAATAGCTTTAATACCTTAACTCGTAGAATGACCCCAAAAATTACCATAAAAAAAATACCCTGCTGATTCAGTTTTACCCTAAATCTAGGGTAAATAATCCTAATCTGGCATTATTGAATGACTGTTCAAATGACAAGACTTGTCAAGTTGCTTTATCCACGTATGACGTCACACGAGACGAAATGACATAATGTAGCGTTTGCGCGGGAATTATAGCTATTTAACATTTAGGCATGGTTTTATGTACTTTTTAAGCTTTATATGTGCAAAATACTATTTTTCTTGGCTATTTATATCCACAATGATCAATTTAAAACACCTTCTGAAAATTTGTCCGGTCCCCTATTGATGTTTCCAACTCCTCCCTATCTTTCTGTTTGATTAATTTCGTTGCGGGATAATGACAAATTAAGGAAACTAAATGTAGGAACATTTAGAGGGTACATGCAAGGACAGGTTAACGTTCTGATAAAAACTCGGCTCTTTATTTTAAAACATTTTTGGTTGAGGATTTTTTAGTAATTGAAATTGTTTAGTCATTAGTTTTAATGATACATCGATTACATACAATAGTGTGTACGTGTATGATCATTTTTATATGGGAACGGCAAAATGAACCTACTGGTCCTGATAATAAGAGTGGGGTCCTATAGAATGTCGACTGACGAGAGAAGATTACCCCTCGGCAGTCGACACAATTATGCCGGCCTGTTGGAACGGGATACACAAGCTGATCCCGGAACGCAACAGACTTACGTGGGCCACTATGGCGGGTTTTGACACCTTGTGTACGGTGGTCGCTATCCGGGCGGATATAATATATATCCTACCACCAGCAAAGCTAGGCAGCAACTTTGTGTCACGGTAGACAGCGTGGTTGTGCCCCTGGTATTGCCGATGGTCATGGGCGTCAGTGATTATTTACCCTTAAATAGGCCGTTCGCCTGCTTTCGGAGGCAAGAAAAATTTTAACTGCGTGGCACTACAGTTTAATTACTAATGTGTTAAGCGGAACTCCAATATTCATATTAATATTCCACACTGACGTGATACGGGCATTATCATTGCATTTATATTATTAAAGTATGCATATTGCATATACAATACAATGCAATCAATAATGGTGTCATATTCTCGCGCTTTGAAATAACTAACCAGTCTTCGTGGCGCAATGTTTTAGCTTTACTGTGAAGGAGGGCGGATTTGAGCCCTCCGTCGAGACGAACAAGTGTGGAAACTTTAAATATATTTTCTAGTCTGTATTATGTAGGACTTAAAGACGTTTATTGTATGACACTAAAATAGTATGTTTATGTGTATTTTACACAATATTGAGAAGACTATGTTATGTACGCTGAATATCAAATTGAATTAGTATTATTTGATGAACATAATTGCATGCAATACTACAGTTAGTAACAAATTGTACAATTAATGTTGCGCTATAATTATTTTTTTATCATTAACAAACTGACCATCCTTATTTATTTTTATTTATACTCTTCATTGTACGAAACAGAAAAAATAATACAAATAACAAAGGAGAAACAAAAGGCGCATGTACAAAAGGCGGCCTTATCGCTTTAGGAAATGTCTTCCAAACAACCATGGGATGGATGTAAAAATGAAAACAAAAACCCTGGACCCGATAAATACAGAATATAAACTTCAATGAGATATACCGCTTCCGAAAAGGTGACCGTCCGACCTATAGCGATTTAACTTTTACTTGCGGATTTAACAAGGCGATCCACGTCACTCATGTTTACACTTCGAGCCCCTAATCAAAAATATAGCTTGTTCCATTTATCGAGGACTGCAAGCGATATGTCCGTTGATAACTGAATCATCATTCATTCAGTGCTGAACATAGAAACACGTCGATTTTTTTGTGTTAAACAAGTTTAGTGGTGTGATTTGATAAAAAAAATACAGTAAATTGAGAACCTCCTTTTTTTGAAGTCGGTTAAAAAAGAAGCAGCCAGTGTTGTGATTGTGATAAAGGTACAGATTAAAATATAATAGCTGTTAATGAGGTGCAATGTGTTAAGAGATTAGTACCTATATTAAAGATGTTAATAGGAAAATAAGTAGGGAAAAGTTATGGTTCAAAATTCCAAGCAATTTCATGTTTGTCCTTCAGTACTACCTTGTACTGTTATGCAGTACGGTAATTTTTGGTGGTGTCGCAGATTTTTTTGATATGTGTACAGTAAAGCGACTTCTCTGCACCTGATAGTAAGCAAACGGGGGTGTGGTCTCGATAGAGTGTCGACACAATTATTCTGGCTTGTTTGAAACAGCCTGATCCCTGATACCTAGGATTTCTACGGTGGGTTTATACCTTGTACGGTAGTCGTTACCCGGGTGGATGCAATTAACATACTACCAGCAGCATATATACCATTCCTTATAATTTTATAGGTACCTATATCAGATTTATATCATAGTTGTCGAAAGGCGTAACCAATGTCACAGCGCTATAAAATAAACCAAAGGTGTTAATGAATTGTAAATAAAAATGTACTATAGCTAAACAAAACTGAATATCAAGATAATAAAGAGCTTTCGCACTTTTATTCAATTCGTAGGAATAAAAATCTGCCATACTGGCCCGCGTAAATATGTCGCATTCCAGGATCAGCCTGTGTATATAATTGTGACTGGCGTAGGATAATCATCTAATAAGTCGAGTCTATCTGGACCTTAGGTTTCAGAAGTTACCGCGCTTCATCGGATGGTAAGTGGAGTGGTCTCCTTACTGCTAGATGCAGTGTGATAACTTTGTCATGCCCGCATAAAAAATGTTTAAGGCGATACCTCAAGGTCCATTTTCATACATTTTGTTTCACCTTTAATCTGGGTAACTAAACAAGTATTGTTTAGTTACCCAATTTAATATGACGAAATTTTAAAGGCAGAAATATCCATGATTATTAATTATTTTTACGTTTTTCTTTCAACTGCGAGAACTAATCACTAACTAGACGTGAATTTAAATTCTTTACTTGCCAATACTTGTTTAGTTACCCAGATTAAAGGTGAAACAAAATGTATGAAAATGGACCTTGAGGTATCGCCTTAAGCTGATAATTGACCTTACCTACATATTTTGACGTTTTTATTCGATAGAGTTTTTTCTTGAACCTTTGCTCGCGTGCCTGGCGGGTTAAATAAGAATTTTGGTAACAGATAATAATTTATTTTGCAATCTATAAAACTGGTAACCCGAGTAAGATGTATTGAAGACTATAATATTTTTACACAGTCCTTGATAATTTAGAGGCCATATTATATTAATTGGTAGAGCATTTATTAATGAGATATTATTTTTTTATCGAAGGCAAGGAAAAGTGCCTTCATACCACCTGATGTTACGTGAAGTGAAACTCAAAAACAATATTTATGGGCAAGGCATAAAACAATTCTCAGAAGATCGGCACCGTTATGCCGGCCAGCCTGATTAACTTTTCATTCTATGCTCGGCATGTAAGCTCGGATGATAAAATGACCCCAATGCCAATGGAGTGGGAAACAGTATAATGTCGAATGACGAGATGTGATTACCTCGCGACAGTCGACACAATTATGCCGGTTTATTAGAACCGAATATATATGGACTGAACCCCGGAACGCGAAATACGTGGACCACTATGGCGAGAGTTAACACCTTGTGTACGGTGGTCGCTATACAGATATAAAATATATCCTACCACCAGAGTTATATTAATTTGTAGGCGCATCACTTAAACAGTCATTTTGGTGAAATTTTCACTATGTGTGACTTAATTCTTCAGTAAATCTAAAGGCTATAAAATAATTTATGTGTTGGGATTACTAAAATAAGTCAAAGTAATAATTCCACGCGACAGAATTCCACGCAGAGTTAATATTTCAGGTAAAACCTTTTGCCTCATTACTTATTTATGATCTGTCAATATGAATATAATCCGATACGAATAATTACAATTTACGATCTATTGATAAATTAACATTATGATTTATATAGGGATATGAATTTCTAGTGACTTTCTTCATTTGCGATATTTTCAAGACAGGGGGCCAAAGGGGCAAAGTGCGAATGTTTTATTATGTACATACTTTTATCTCGAAAGGGGTAGGCAGAGGTACAACTAGGGCACTCATATTTCGCCTGTGTGTTCAGTTATATGATAAGGGGCGAGTCTATCGCCATATGGGACAAAAGTTTCGGACTCCGGGCTGTTATTGAGGAGACAACTCAGCATTATTTATTTATTTATTTATTTACACTTCATATACATACATGTATATCGGCGGACTTAATGCCAAAGGCATTCTCTCCCAGTCAACCTAAGGGTGGTGCAGAGATAAATAAGGTAGGTAAGGTAGGTAGGTAGGTAGGTAGGTAGGTAGGTAAGCATTACTCTTGTACCCAGGATCTCAGAGTGGCCCTTTCACTGGCGGGAAGAGATCTTTTCTCAGGGAGAGAGATCAGCTCCAAAAGAGATTGAGGCCTACTTAGCCTCGCTTCGCAAGCTGGCCGTGGAGGAATGGATAGCCAGGCTGGAGAGCCCAAGCGCAGGAACGCGAACCGTTGCTGCAGTGCACCCTGTCCTCGCCCAGTGGATGGATAGGCGTCACGGTACACCTACATTCCGCCTGACACAGATGCTATCTGATCACGGCTGTTTTGGTTCATATCTGTGTCGGATTGGGAAGGAAGAGACTGCCGTGTGCCATCATTGTGGTAACTGTCGCGAGGATACGGTTCAGCACACACTTGCAGAATGTCCAGCCTGGGATGAAGAACGCAGTGCTCTCTGCTTAGTCGTCGGGGGAGACCTCTCGCTGCCGACTTTGGTTGCCACCATGGTTGACAGTAGGAGATCATGGAAGGCGATGGTCTCCTTCTGCGAGCGTGTCATGTCGCAGAAGGAGAGCGCTAAGCGAGATCGAGAGCGAACGGATCCCGTCCGCCGCCAATTAAGCAGAAGGAGGCGCCGAGGTGATGACATCTGACCCGGCGCCACAGCCCAGTGGACAAGGGCCCGAAAGAATATCGCCACGGTTAATCCCTGCCTGTCGTACAAGGCGACTAATGGGGATCCCATCAGGGCATTGGACATACATTCGAGCCTGTAAGTCGGTCCCGAAATGGGATGAATTAGTGCGCTAATCCTCGCCGCTGTTGTAAACACTAGCCGGGTTCAATGTACCGACGGACTGTTTGCGCAGTACACCGCAGAGGTTGTTCCGGTAGAGATCTGAGGTAATGCCTTATGGTACCCCGGGGCCGCCTCTAATACGTCGATGAAGGATACCGCGGGGTTTTAGTTGGTACGCCGACGTGCATAGCGTGCTGGCAACCCCGACATACCCGCCTTGGTTCCTTGGACTAATGCGGGATCTTAAAGTGATTTCCCCGCGAAAAAAAAAATAAAAAAAAAAGGATCTCAGAGTGGTGACGTACCGTTTACACAAAATTACTACGTCACCGAGTCAGTCAGTTTTTTTTTTATATTTATTTAAGGAGTTTTTGTCATCTCGCCTATACCTTCACTCTGGCTTTTGTACATTTATTACGAGTACTAGCTTCCGCTCGCAGCTTCGCCCGCGTGGATTTCGGACTTCAAAAATGGAGGGGGTGCTCACTTTGTCGGGGTGTTTTTTAATGTATGGTGGTATGCAGGTGGTCCGATTGTCCGGTCAGGGTCTGATGATGGGATCCTGGTGAAATCGAAGGAATCTTATAGCATGATTCAGTATTCACACGTAATGGCTTATTATTAGTGTATTTCATGTATAACTTTGGTGTTTCTATACCGATTTCTATGATTCTTTTTTATGAAAATATTTAATAATGTTAACTTTTTTAATTTGGGATGACTGAGAGTGTTATAAACGTAAGAGTAGACAAATATAATAAGAATGCTTCGAACTGCTAAGCTATCGGGAGTTACACGTGTTATTGTGAGTCAACCATAAAAGATAGACATATGCTGTCGTGGGATATATTTTACATAATTTTAAGGAGAACATTTCCGTCATACATGATTTCTGCGTAGCTGTAACCATTAAGGTTGCACACGCGACGGAAGATTAACAAATGGAGTAACTGCGCCCGTTTTCCCAACATTTCCCTTCACTGCTCTGCTCCTATTAATTGTAGCGTGATGAAAAGTATACTATAACCAGCACAGGAGTATGACAAATAATTGTACCAAGTTTCGTTAAAATCCGTCGAGTAGTTTTTGTTTCTATAACGGTTATACAGACAGACAGACAGACAGACAGACAGACAAAAATTTTACTAATTGCATTTTTGGCATCAGTATCGATCCCTAATCACCCCCTGATAGTTATTTTGGAAATATATTTCATGTACAGAATTGACCTCTCTACAGATTTATTATAAGTATAGATAGATAGATATAGATGAAGACAGCTTCAAATTATTGACGACAGATGGCGCTGTGTGTTTTCCATACAAAGAATTAATAAAGGGATCACATTGATAAACAGATTCGCTCTAGGCACTCTGATGGTGCAAACTTTATTTGTATACCATTTCGGTGCGCCAAAGGCGACTTATAGCAGAATAACGGTCGAATGGTAAACAAATGTTCATTTTGGTGCATCTCTAAGTAATTGGAATAAACAATGTCGAAGCACTTATACATATATTGAAAACTTGTAAAGCGGACCCGTAACTGTGCCGTCTGAGATACTATGTTTATTGCCAAATTAAGCGCTAAACAAATTGTGATGAATTTTAAATAATATTTTTAAGAGCTATATGGAAGATTTTAAGGGATGCGAA